>NC_004328.3:1145000-1230000 GCF_000002765.6 Plasmodium falciparum 3D7 | reverse complement strand
ATATATTAAAAATATATATCATATACTTATATACATGTGTGTCTTATAATAATACTTATTTTATATCAAAATAGTGCTAAAAAAAAAAAAAAAAAAGTTAACATGTTTCCAATAAATGTACACTTATTAAAGTTCTTTATAAAACTGTGTACATAATTCCTAATAAACATCCAGCAATATTTCTTCTATAATATTTTTTCCTATGTTACACTTTAAAATGAAAATTATTATATATATATATATATATATATGTATATTTTCTTTTAATAAAAATATTGAGATTAAAATATAAAAGTTTTTATTTCAAGGGAACGGTAAAATTACCAACATTGTAATCATAATATATATATATATATATATATATTTGTATTTACTTATTTTTTATTGTGTGGAATAATATATAGTTAACATTTCTGCTATTATAAAGTGTGAAAATATATCAACATATTGTTACGTATAAATGAATATATATATATATTATTTTATATGGTGAAAATAAAAAAATATAATATATAGAAATAATATAAATATATGGTTATTTTCAACAAATGAAAGCTAAAAAGGCTAATATGAATGCCTATAATTACAAAAATATATATGTATATATATATATATATATTTTTTTTTTCATTTTCTATATATTTGTTTACATGTGTTTTTTTTTATTTTTTTATTTGTTTATATTTTTTTTTTTTTTTTTTTAAATGCTTAACAAATATGAAAAGCTGTTTTGCAGGAACGATTTATTAACTATACATATATATATATATATGTAGTTATATTTATAATATTACAAAATATTGTCTTTTATTTTATTTTATTTTTAACACCGTGTATTCCTCAAATTTCAGGACCTAAGCCTTTTCTCTGTTCTTCTTTATTAATAAAGAGAAACTTGTTTAAACATGCACAAAAAAAAAAAAAAAAAAAAAAAAAAAAAAAGACGTAGAGAAACGAATTGGCATCCTTAATAAATTCGTCACCATATTTCTCACAATAAGGATATATATATATATATATATATAATGTATTTATATACTTTATATTTTTTTGTTTGATATATACCCACAACATATTATCTTTAAATTAAAAATTAAAAAAAAAAGGTATTAAAGCCCCAAATGATTTTGTAACCACTGGGAACAAATAAAATAAAAAAAAAAAAAAAAAAAAAAAAAAAAAAAACACATTTGTCATTTATTTATAAAGTTATATATATATATATTTATATTTATATTTATTTATTTATATTTACATATTTTTATTTTTTTGTTTGAAAAAAAAATATGGGAAACACCTTGTCCAATTCAACCCTATTCCGCCCTACTGAACCAAGTGTTAAAATAAAAATAAAAACCTACATTTATAATATATATATATATATTGTTATATGTCCATGTTCATATTATTTATGAATAATTAAATGAAATTTATATACACAATCATTAGACGAATAAATATATATATATATATATATATATATATTTGATATATTACAAAAAAGTAATCATATATATATTATATATTCATTCATGTGTGTGACACCATATTTTTATCACGTGATATGGAATTATGATAATTACATATTGTATACATTTAAAATATATATTTTTTTCCATCTTCTCAGTATGATGATGAATTGAAAAATCTTGTATACATCCCCGAATTAATGAACATTGATGTCAACAAATTTTGGAATGACAAAACATATGAAATATTCAATAAGGAAGAGAATATAAAAGAACTTCATAATAAAAAGTTTCCAGCTTTATTTTTATATTATACTAAAGATGTAAAAACTAAACATACCATAATGTATTTTCATAGTAATTCCTGTGATCTAGGACAAATTTATGATGAACTTAATCATTTACATGAACATTTGCATGCTAATATTTTGGCTATAGAATATATAGGATTTGGGTTATGTTATTTAGAAGGTTCAACAAACCAATATAATATTAACAGAAGAGCATTAGCTGCTTATAATTTTTTAAAATCATTAAATATTAAAAATGAAAATATTCTATTATTTGGGAGATCTATAGGTACAGGAGTTGCTAGTAAGTTAGCATATAACCTAAAATTAATTGGGGTGTCAGTAGCTGGAATTATTTTACATTCTCCATATATATCTATAGAAAAATTAGTTGAAGATTATTTTACTTATTCTTCTTATTTTATTGAAAACATTTATGATAATTATAAAAACTTATCCTTCCTAAGTAACAACACAGATTCAGATATACCAATTTTGTTAATACATGGTAAAGAAGATGAAATTATTCATGTCTCGCATTCAGAATATTTAATGAAGAATTTGAACAACAAATTTAAACATGCTTCTTATCCAACTGATTCGTATCATAATTATTACTACGTTATAGATGTAAGTCAAAAAAAAAAAAAAAAAAAAAAATTACATTACCTAATTGTATATATGTAATACATATAAATTATATATTTATATAAAATTTTTTATGCACATTTCAATCACTACTATATATATATATATGTTTTATAAATTGTACAGGATCTTGGAATTCCAATAAAAATATTCCTAGAAACCTTGAGCAAATCAAAGAATGCAAAATCTGTTGATATTAATATTCCCAAAGTTTATTTTTATAGAGAGTAATATAAATATAATTTTAAGAATATATGAATATATATGTATATATATTCATATATATATACATGTGCATATATCTTTTTCCCTTTAGACTTATATATTACCGAATAAATGGCCTCGATGAAACATTCAAAAGGTTAAATGAAGACGAAAAAAATAAAAACACAAATGACAAGAAGACAACAAAAGGAGAGTCATCAAAAGATATATGTTCCATTGATAAATTAACAAAAAAAAGAGATTCCAAAAAAAAAGATAAAAAAGAAAAAAGCACAAATATAACGTGTACTAATATAATCAATAACAATTCAAGTAACGACCTATCTATACAAAATATAACAAACGCTAATATAAAAAATAAGGAACAAGAATATACAGATCAGAGTACACAAAAAAATAATAATACATGTTCTAAAAAAGGGGATTCAATATATAGTATTATTAAAAATGAATATATAAGAAATACACTTGAAAACAATTTAAAAAAAAATTATATGGCATCCAAAAAACATTATCATAAAAACGATGAAGAAAAAAAAAAATCAAATATTAAACAACACAATGTAATACACAAGGAAGATGAAAATAAAATTTTAAAACAAAAACACAGTGATTTAAAAAAAAATAAACATCTAGATAAATATAATATAGAAGAAAATGTTCATAAAAAAAGTAAAGAAACAAAAAATACAAAAACCTCAAAAGGATATACAAACATTTTAAATAAAAATTATGATAAAGATATCATCAATGAAGAAAAAAAAAAAAAAAAAAAAAAGAATATAAATAATGTAAATATAAATATAATTACATCATCATCTTCAAAAAAAAATTTTAATGATCATTATGAAAATAATTTATTTGATAAATGGGATGGTAAAATATATTGTACCAAGAAAAAAAAAACAACAGAAGAATCTGATGAAAAAAATGAATTTAATACAAATGTTGAACAAAATATTTCTTCCTATCAAAGTAACCAAAGAAATAAAAAAGGAACTAATGATGATAATAACTTGGATAATGAAAACAATATATATATAAAAGAATGTAATATTTATGATATTAATAGTATAAATAATAATAATAACAAGTACGAAATATGTAATTATGATAATGATAATGATAATACATTTAAAAGAAACTCATCATCAAGTAATCTAGACAAGGACAAAAATCATACCTTATATAATGAAAAATATAAAGATGAATATCCCAAACATGTACACGAAAAAAATAAAAAGTTTCCTATTATTCATTATAAAATAAATGATTTCAAATATTATATCAAAAATAATATTATTAATAAAGAAAAAATTGATAATATTGTTGAAGGGTAATCAATAACTTAAATGAAAAAGAATAATTTTGTGATTAAATATATATATATATATATATATATATATAATAGGAGTAAAAATATATATAATCAACTTTGTTATTTTTTTTATTTCTTTTATTTTATTCATTTATTCTTTTTTTTTTTTTTATAAATGTTTCTTTTTATTAATATAATTTAATCACATTATTTATTCATAATTTTCATTGGCATTTTTTATTTTCATTTTCTATAAACATCTGATATTTGCTTTTTTTTATTTTCCTCTTTTTTGTAATTCAATTATTAATTTTAATAATTAGATAATATTATTTTAATATTATGTTTATATTATATATCATACCAAAAAAAAAAATATAAACGTAGTAATCTTAGGAAACAATTTAGAAACATTATATATATATATATGTGTATGTATGTATGTATGAAAAAATAAAAAATATATATTTTTATATTTAATTATACAACATATATATTATCCTATATAAAGTTATTAAATTTATTAAAACCATTTAACGATATAAATAAAACGAAAAAAAAAAAAAAAAAAACATGTTTAACTAAAATATAGGGGAATTATCTGCAAAAAAAAAAAAAAAAAAAAAAAAAAATTAAACAGTGTGTCATATAAAATAATTATTGCATATTTATATATTTAATGCTATGTGAAAAAAAAAAAATAAATAATAATTTTTATTACCTCCAGTAAATGTAAATATTGTGGACACATTGGGCATTTGAATTGTCTGGATCTTTGAGCATGGATTTTGTCTACACAATTTCTAGAAATAAGAAAAAAAAAAAAAAAAAAAAAAAAAATCCATATATATATATATATATATATATATATATATATATTATATATATGCATGTATTTTTTCCCTTTTATTTGTTAACTCATATATTTTGTTCTTTTATATTTACTTGCAAATGGCATGACCACAGGTAAGTAGATAAGGAGGGTTGTCCCTGGAGGACTTATCTCTACTAATAGGACATGTAAAAGAAGAATGAAAAAAAAAGCAACCACTCAAATCTACCTCCACAGCTAAAGAATTAGAAAGTAAAGATCCATTTTCATTAGGGTTTTTATTTTTTTCTTTTTCTAAACTCTTTTCATTGGAATTATTAGCGAAGGAAGAATTCTTCACTTCTTGTAATCTTTTATTATTTTCTTTTAAAATAGCTTGAGCCTCAATTAATTTTTTTGAGCTTATTAATCCTGCACAAACTAGAATGTCCAAGGGGCTAAAAAAAAGAAGAAATAAATAAATAAATAAATAAATAAATATATATATATATATATATATATATATATATATGTGCATACATACATACATATATATATATATTATTTACATTTTTATGTTACCTTTCCAGATGAACATAAACTTTTTTTTCGTTCTCCTTTTTCAATGATTTATCTTGATCATTTTCATTTTTCTTTTCTTTTACAAATTCTTTATTGTTTTTATGTACTTCTTTTTCCTTTTTCTTTTTTTTATCGTCATTCGATTTATCAAATTTCTTTTTATCATTGTTCGGTTTTTTATCTGTTCCTTTCCTTCCTTTTGATTTTTTATATTCATCGTCACTATCACTGCTATCGTTTTTTTTATTAAACCCTATTATAGGAGAAAAATAAAATAATATAATATAATATAATATAATGTATTATAAATGTTTACCAGTAAAATAATCACACACAAAAATACATAAATATAAATAAATATAAATAAATATATATATATATATATATATATATACATATAAGTATTATATTAATTTTTCTTCTTACCTGCTTTTTCCGATTTCACTTTTTCCTTTGATACTAAATTTTCCTTTTTAGTTTTATTACCTTTATTGTAATATCCTTCATTTTTGTTTCTCTTCATTTGCATTTGCATTTTTTCATCATATAAAAAGTTTGAATAATATCTTCTCTTTTTTATATTTTTCTTATATGATCCATAATGAATTCCTTTTTTATCCTTCTTACATAATGTATCAAAGTCATCTTTATTCTTTTTTTTCTCATCCTTTTTGTCACATAATTTTTGTGTTTTTTCTTTTTTTTCAATTGTTCTGCTTTCATTCTTTTGAATATTTTCACCTTTATTCTCTTGAATTTCTTCACTTACATTTTTTTCGGTCATATTACTATCATTCTGGTTTACATTTTTGACTTCCTGATTAACATCTAACTCGTTTCCCTTATTTTCAATAATTTTAGTTTCATCGTCATTATTTTCTTCTACTTTTACATTTTCCACTTTATGTATTTCTTTCTGTTCCTTTATATCCTTTTCACACTGAACTTCATTCTGAAAATTATTTGCAAGAACTTTTTTATCATTCCTTTCTTCTGTGATATTACTTTTTTCACTCCTTTCATTTTGTGTTTTTTCAACTGTAGTTTTTTCCATGTCACCTTTTTCATCATTCAAAACAGATCCTTCAACTTCCTTCATATTTTTTATTTTGTTTTTCTTTTTTAACTTCATGTTATCTTTATTTTCCTTCAATTCCTTACCTTTTTTTTGTTCATCAATTTTATTTTTACCTTCATTTGTGTCATCACTTTTTTTGGATTTTTGAGTTTTTTTTTTTTTTTTTCCTTTTTCACTTTTCTTTTTTTCATCCGATTTTTTAATAAAAAGATTTTTTTTTGTTAATTTTATAAAATTTTCTAAACCCAAACATTCTAAGGAATCAGAAAGGTTTACTTTATTAGTTGAGGATATATTCCTTTTTTTTTTCTTTTTATTCTTTTTTTTCCTCTTGCCTTTTAATTTACTTACTGCTTTATGTTTTTTCTTTTTATTAATATCATAACTACTACTGCTATTAGGAGAATTGTAAGGTTGTTCATCATGAATATTTTCATCGTCCTCATAATAATTATCTTCTTCATCATAATAATCATCATCTTCATCAAAGTAATCGTTCTCCTCATCAAAATAATCATCTTCTTCATCATAAGAATTATGTTCATCATAAAAATCGTCACTTTCGTCATCATCATTATAATCATCATTATAATCATCATTATAATCATCATCATTATCATCATCATTATAATCATCATCATTATCATCATCATTATCATCATCATTATCATCATCATTATCATCATCATTATAATCATCATCATCGTCATCATCATCACCATCATCATCATCATCATCATCATCATCATCATCGTCATCACCATCATCATCATCGTCATCACCATCATCATCATCGTCATCACCATCATCATCATCGTCATCACCATCATCATCATCGTCATCACCATCATCATCATCATCACCATCATCATCAACTTCCATTTTTCCCTTTCTTGTGCCCCCTTTTTTATTCCTTCCACCCTTATCTTTTATATCATCCTCACTTTCCTCATCACCTTTTTCCCTCTTTTTTAACCTACTTCTTCTTTTAATCTTTTTTGCCTTCCATTTCAAACAAATACGTCTAAATTCTGTATTACTTTTATTAGTGGACAACGTATTTTGTAAAGTATATATATCCCTTGTTGTTAAAGCGTGCGTTAATAAAATTCGACTTACATCTATGGATGTTTTCGCAAGTCTTGTATTTTTTGAAGCTAGAATAGCTCTATTATTTGCTTGGACATTTTTTGTATTTAACAAAGCATTCATTGTATTTTTTTTCAAATAATCTTCTTTCATTATATCTACTTGTTCTTTTACTTTATTCATATTTTTTTTAAAGTTTTCCTCTCCGCTAGAATAAGAAGAAAATTCACCACCACTTGATGACGTGTAAGAATTACATGAACCAAATGATTTATAATAACTACAAGAACTTGTTGTAGATTCGTCATTAGTATATACATCATTATCTTTAAAATTCACACATTCATAATATTCTTCTTCATCCTTTCCATTTTTTTTCTTTTTTAATATACACATATCATTACATTCTTCTTTTCCACATATGTGTTCTATTTTGTCATCACATTTGTTCCTTTCTTCATTCTTTTTTTCTTGTGGTAATATAAGAACGTCTTTCTTTTCTATTGATACTACGGGTGTGCACTTTTTTTCCATCGACAAGGTAGTTACATCTTTCTTTTCATGTGATGATAAGGAGAAATCCTTTTTTTGTTCTGTCGACATAGGAATAGTCTTTACATCTTTTTCATCTTTTGGGGATGCAGATAAAAATTTACATTTGGGTAATTTGCTTTTTAAAACATTTGCTTTTTTGATAAAGCAAGAATTGTTTAATGAATAAAATGTATTATGGTTCATATAAGATGAACTATCATTATTTTGTTTCATATAATACTCAAAATTATTCACAACATTTTCCATATAAAAATTTGAGTTATTTTGAAAAAAAGAATTATTATTATTATTATTATTATGATATAAATTTTTAATACAAAATAAATAATTATTATAACTATATGGATGATTATTGTATAATATACTTGAAGGATAATTTATATTTGTACATACATTTTTATTATAATGTTTATATAACTTATGAAGAGCATAATTATTTATCTTAGTATCTTCATGATCATAAAATTGAGATGTACGATTTAATATTTTATAAGTCATATAATTACTATCATTATATGAATATTGAGAAAGTTCGCTTTCATTTAATTCATATAAATAAATAGATTCATCTGCTCTTTTTATATTACATAAATTATTATATGATGAAATATCTATATCTTTATCCATATTTATGGTATTTTCTTTAATAATATCAAAATCATCTTTTTTAGAATGTATCATTTCTGTAATGACATCTTTAGTACAATGATGGATATGGGAATACCATCCATTATTTAATTTTTCATCATCATCATCATTATTATTATTATTATCTTTTTTTTTATTATTATCTTTTTTTTTATTATTATATCCTTCTTTATAAACACCTCCCCTTGAATTATTCTTATAACCATAATTATCTTCATTTAAACTTACATTAGGTAATATTAAATTAAAATTATTCATATTATAATTGTTACAACAGCTATCATATAAAATGTCCTTATTCATTTTATTATTTCTTATTATTTCGTTAATATTATTCTCTACATATAATTCACTTAAAGGACGAAGGAAATTATTTCTTTTAGTCTCATAGAAATGATTAGTATATAATTTTGTACCACATAAATTACTATATTTTTCCTTATAAATATTATTATGAATTAAGGGAATATTATTACTACGATCCATTTTTATATTTAATGCATATTCTTTATGAAATGTAACATATGAATAATTTTTCTTTTTCTTCTTATTTCTGCTATGGTTTCCTTTATTTTTATTTTTCTTAACTTTAATTGGATCCTTTTTACTGATTCGATTATATATATTTGTAAATTTCTTTTTTATTTTTCTTTTCAAAATATGTTCATTCTTTCCTTTTTTATTCTTTAAATTCTTTTTTTTTATATGACTTTTTGTTTGTCCTCTAGATATGTCTTCATTTATTTTTTTATACATAATAGGAAAGGAGTTATTTTTTTTTCGTTTTTTTATTTTATTCTTTTTTTTTTTAGAGCATATAGATGAGGAACATTTTTTATCATTATCTGTAGTACATCTTGATATATTTGATTTTTCCTTATTATATTTATTACTACTACACATTTTATGTTTACAATTTTTATCACTGCAAAGTTTAATTCCATCCTTTTGACTAGTACAATTTTTGTGAGTATTTTTTTCATCTTTATTATATAACAATATACTAGATTTTCTTTTTCGAGAATTTATTTTTTCTTTGACGTCCTCTTCCTTTTTATTATGTAACTCTTTTACATTCCTTTTATTAGCTTCTTCATTTTTTATATTCACTTTACTAGGTACCAAATTATTACAGCGCATATTTTCATTTCCATATTGTCTTGTATCCTTCTTAATCATATTTTTATTTTTTTTCATATTTACAACAATTCCTTCTTCATTAAAAGCTCTCTTAAAATAATTAAATACTTTTGCATGCACACTAGAGAACATATTTTTAAAAAATGCATTATCAACTCCTATACATATAAATGTGCTTAATCTTGAGATATGAGATTTATTTTCTTTATAATTTAACATTAGTTCCCTAAGACAATGTAAGGCTTTTTCTTTATCTTCTTTGGAATATATCAGATAACTAATACAATGTAATAAATAAATCAATTTTGTATATTTCTTTTTGGTGGATTCACTGCATCTATGATACCATTCAATACATGAACTTACATCATAATTTTTTAAATTATACATAATTCTATGTAATTCTTTATATCCTTCAAATAATTCTTCTTCTAACAATGCATGCTCAAATATTATTTCTTCATTTTTTTCAGAGAATTTTATTTTTCTTAAATATTCTTTTTTAATTCTACTAAACAATCCTTTATCGTTCATTCCAACGTTAGGGTTAATATTATTTAGGAGAACACTATTAAATGTATTACTATTGCTATTATTATGTTCATACATATTATTACCAGGTATAATACATTTTATAGTATCTTCCTTATTATACACATTAATATTATTTGCTGTGTCTTCATTTTTCATTTCTATTTTTTGCACACTATTCATATTATAATCGTATGAATTGGTATTATTTATTTGTTTACTGTCACATTCGTTTACTATATCTTTGTTGTTTGGTATGTTGTCCAGGTAATGTGGGACATCCATAATATTATTATCATAATTATTGTTATTGTTATTGTTATTGATATTGTTATTGTTATTGATATTGATATTGTTATTGTTATTGATATTGATATTGTTATTGTTATTGTTATTGATATTGATATTATTATTATTATTGTTTTTATCATTTAACATATCAGGGTTAACTATACAATTATTTAAATTTCTAGATACTCCGACATCCCCACTTTTTAAAATATGTTCATTTATTATTTCTCCGTTAGATGTTCTATCATACATTTGATTTTCCTCCATATATGTTTTTTTTTTTTTTTTTTTTTTATTCTTCAGAATTTCTTTATTTAATACATAGTACATGAAAAAATCACCCTTTTGTAAAAAATGCATCAGAATTAATCTAAGAATAATAGCTTTTTTAATATGTATATCTTTAAATATTTCTGGTGTCTCCTGTTTTATTAAAGATATAATACCTCTATATGATAATAATAATGTATTATAAAACGTCTTGTTTTCATTATTAATTTTTTCTGTTATATTTAAACTTTTGACATCTTTTATTAATTCTTTTATAATAACATTGTTTTTGTTTATTGTTTTATTATCATTTATACTTTCGATTCTTTTTATTTTATCCGTGCTTTCATTATTATCCATATTAGTAACAACACTTTTTTTATCACCATTATTTATGTCAACATTATTTTGATAATTCTTATCTTTTAATATTTCATTTTCTGTTTTCTTCTTTTCCTCTAAAAGGTTTTTAGCTTTATTTATTTTTCCTATTAACTCATCAATGTTTTTAACATAAAAACTAAATATTTCCTTTTGTTTTGATTTGAATTCTTTAATTTCATTTTCGATTTGACCAAAGTCTAAAAACTTTGAGCTGTCACTTTCCTTTAAATAATTTTCATCAACCATTATATTTTATGATGATCAAATATTTGGAATGTCTACTAATTTTTTTTTTTTTACAAATCAAATGTATATAATATATATATATATATATATATATATATATATATATATGAAAAATACCTTTTGGCGCTTCAACTAAAATATAAAACGATTCTTATAACAATAAAATGAAGGTTGAATAAAATAATAAGCAAAAAAAAAAAAAAATAAATTATTATAATATATATTAGGCTACATCATTCAGCATATGTGAAAAAAAAAAAATCACAAGTAATAAATTATATATATATATTATTTTTTTGAAGTGTATATAATTTCATGCGATATATATATAATTTATATTGGATAATATAAAATATTCAACATTTTTAAACATTTCGCACATTTATCTCAGATGAATTATATACATACGTACAAATATATAAATATAAATATAAATATATATATATATATATACATTCAATTTTGTTAATATGTAAAAATTATATCTTATTATATAAAATCATTCTCACATATGTGTACATATATAATATATATATTTTTTACATATTATGAATATTTCCCTTTTGTCTATTATTAATCACAAAAACGGTTTTCTTTAAAAAAAAAATAAAATAAAATAATTCTACTTTTGGTTTTATAAAAAGTTATAAGACATGTCAATTTTTTCAAACATAAAAATATCTTAATATGCATTATTATATATATATATATATATATATATATTTTTTTTTTTTTTTTTTTTTTTTTTTTTTTTTCTTATGTACATATATTAAAGTATGTTATATGTGGAAAAATTATCAAAAGTGTATCTCCTTTATTTTTGTTTAACATGTTTTTTCACATTGTAAACATATATACATATTTTAATTATAACTTTATGAAAACATAAAAAAAAAAAATAATAATAATTTAAACACATATGTATATATTTAATGTACGTTTTATTTCCTAAGTGAAGAATTCTCTTTTCCTTGGTATATAAATACACATATATATGCATAAATTTTAGGGGTCAAAAATAAAATAAAATAAAAAATAATATATATTATATATAATATAATATAATATATTTTACAAATACATATATTATATATATATATATATATATAATAAAATATTCTTTATAGCTTGTTCTTTGCTTTTTTTTTTTTTTTTTTTTTATTTCTTTTCTTTTCCATCATTATATACATTTTAAGAACATATACACATGTACAATAAATATTTATGTGTATACGTAAAAAGTTTGAGTTTAATTTTAGCAGTCATATGGTCGCTGTTAAATAAAAAAAAAAAAAAAAAAAAAAATATATATATATATATATTATATATTTATGGAGCAAATACAAGTAACATCGACCTATTAAAAGGAAAAAAAAAAAAAAAAAAAAAAAAAAAAAAAGCGACATAGAAAATAAGAGAAAATAAAAAAAAAATACAATAATTATGTATGAACATATTTCTGTTTATTTTATGTAATCCTTAGAATTCAAGAATTGAAGATTTATTTAATTTAAAAAAAAAAAACACGGATCATATTGATAAGAACGATCTAATAACAATACTAAAATCGTTAGGGTACAATCATAAATATATGTATATATATATATATATATATATATATATTTTTTTTTATTTGTATTTATTTATAGTTAATCTAAATATGAAGAGATTATATCTTTATAACAATATATATAATATATATCTTATTTTTTATTCCCCTCTATTTTTTGTTCAGTTTTAATATATCCTGTCAAATTTTTGATGATAATAAAAATATTTATAACTTGGACGAACTGAAAGATTTCGTTGATAAATTTCAAAAAAATTATTATGAAAAAGAAAAAATTGAAAACTGCCTCAATTTTTTAAACCCTAAAAGTATATATATATATATATATATATATTATACATATAATATTTCTTGTATTTTCGTTCAGTTTAACTTTTATTATATTCTTATAATTTTTTTTTTTTTTTTTTTTTCCCTTATGTCAGAAGATATAATAAAAAAAAACGATTTGAAAATTCTTTTATGTGAAAATGGAAATAAGTTTACAGAAAGTGAATTTAAAAAGTTCTTAATTGATATACCTGTAATGATATATGATTTTCCATATTGTTTATAAAAATATACAAAAAAAAAAAAAATAAAATAAAATAAAATCATATAAAATCATATAAAATCATATAAAATCATATCATATCAAATCAAAACAAATAAACAATTCAATATTTTATTCCTGCTGAATATTTTTTTTTTTTTTTTTTTTTTTTTTGATCTTCATTTTAGATGGATGTGGATGAGAATATATACCATCATGACTTAATCCAAGTGTAAAATAATAAAATAAAAAAATATATGTACATATATATTTATTTGTAGGTTTATTTATATATATATTGATAAGGTTTCAACACACTTCTATATAATATACAATATATTGTATAAATTCTTTAAAAAAATATATTTTTAGTTTATCTAATTATGTTGATTAATAATATGGCAAAGTGCAACATAAAAAAAAAAAAAAAAAAAAAAAGTAATAAAATAAAAATAAATATATAATATACATAATACCTATTTTTTTTTTTTTTTTTATTTCTTTTTCTTTTTTTTTTTTTTTTTTTTATTTTTTTTTCTTGAAGTCTTTATCTTTTCTCCTCACTGAGTACTAATATACTTTTGATTATTGTTAAGTATATCAATTAATAAATTAAAAGTATCCTGTATTATTTTTTCATCTTTAACTTTCATAAGTTTGGACAATTTGTCCATACTTCTATTTTCTTGGTTGGAATAAAAATAAAATAACTTCAACATATTAGTTGTATCTATATCCATTAAATTATATAACAACTTTACTTTTTCATTATCTATTATATTCATATTTGCATTTAAATAATTATTAATTAACGTATCTAATTCTAACATACCTACCTAAAAATTATAAAAAAAAAAAAAAAAAAAACACAAAAAGAAAAATTTAATATAGTTACACATGTGTATTTTGTTCTTATTTGATTGTTTATAGTATGTATCACTTTCGTTACTTTTTTTTTTTTTTTTTTTTCGTTATATTTATTATTTATTTATTTATTTATTTATTTATTTTGTTTGTTTTTTTTTTTTATCTTTTTTGGACGAACACTTTTAAATTTACATCTCAACTTTTTCCTTAACATGTTCAAATCCTCAGGGCCCATATTTTTAAGAGTAGAAAATTCTCTTAAAAAGGTAAAATATTTCCTCATTTTTCCTTTTTCTTTAGTTTAATTAAAAAAAAAAAAAAAAAAAATTGAACGTATTTTTATATTATAATATCATGATTGGTAAGAAAGAATCAATAATAAAAGTGATCAGCAAGTGCACATATTCCATAAATTATTATAAATAAAAAAATATCAAATATTATATATATATATATATATATATATTTATTTATTTTTATTTTTTCTTTTTTGGAGTCCTTATAAGGTTTAATTTCCTTTTTCTTTTCTTTTATATATATATATACTAAATAGTAAATAATATTCATTAAGTTGTTATGCTAATAGGAATATTTTTATATTATTACAATCACATGATTTCATAAATAACAAAAAAAAAAAAAAATATATACATATATACTTTATAATATATTGGTATGTACATATATAATAATATGATACATTTATATGTGTATTTAATATAAGCTTTATTGAAAGATTACAAAAAAAAAAAAAAAAAAAAAAAAATTATGTAAATATTTTGCATAAAAATATGAATGCGGAATTGAGAATTGTTTATAAGTAAAAAATTAAGGGTCTTAAAATAATATATTCTTACAAGTGTTATATTATATACATATATATATATTTATTTATTTATTTATTTATTTATCTATCTATACATATTATTATTATTATATATATATATATAATAAATTGGTTTCGTTTATATATTTGAATAATGGGCAAGGGAGCTGTTCATCCTAATGGCTCTAACTTTTGTCGTTTTTTAAAATATAATATTGTAGATAAGATGAGGACGCTTGTTAATACCAATTTATATGACACTCCTCGTTGGTTAGAATGGTCAGAGAGAGCCCCGCCTATGGAAATATATAATATAAGTTTAAAAACAAAATATAATAATAATAAATATATGGATTTAGTAAAATTTTTATTAAAAAAATATCCTCATTTAAGATTTCAGGATTGTTATGTGGAAGGTAATAATAATATTAAAGGATATGATTATTTTAGAAATGATCATATAATTACGCAAATGGCTACTCATCAGTTATATTATATGAACAGAGGCTATTCTAAAAAAGAGGCATTAGAAAAAACAGAAAAACTCTTTTATGATAGACGTATGGATATAGAGAAACAACAAAAAATAAATATGTGCTTAGCTATTGATGAAAAAGTAAAACCTATTTATACTAATGGTTATCAGTATTTATATGAAAAGATGGCTGATAATGAAAAGGCACATTTGAGTATTATACTAAAAAAATTGAGAAATATGAAAGAAAAATTACAAAAAAAAAAAAAGGGTGCCAATGAAAATGAGGACAAAAAAAACGGAGTCCTAACATAAAAATTATAAAATGTGATCATATATATGGATATATATATATATATATATATATATATATGTATGATGTATCTTTTATTTTATTTTATTTTATTTTATTTTATTTTATTTTATTTATTTATTTTTTTTTTTTTTGTGTATTTATAAATATTATCCATTTGAATTACCTTTTTTATGTTGCTATCAATTTTATTTGTTAGATAATTTTTTTTTTTTTTTTTTTTTTTTTTTTTTTTTTCTTTCTTTTGTACAAATATAAAAACACAAAAATGTATATTCCAACAAACACATACATAAAACCCATAATACATATAGTAGTCTTTTTTTTATGTCTTGAATGTCATGTATATATCCTCGCTAAGGTGGTCATATAATACATTGTTCAATATCTCCTCAGATGTATAATCGGGTAAATTATCCATGCTCGAACATATAGATGCCCCTACAAACTGACGTAAGTTAGGAGAAATATTAGAGAGAAGAAAATGTACATTATCTTGAAATTTTGGTGGGAATTTTTTTTCATTTCTTAATACTTGAAAAAATATTTGAGCAACCCTCGATAGAATACCTTTAATATTACTACAACCACCTACTAATAATATATTTGAAAATATGTATGTTTCAAATATATTAATTTTTTGTACTATACTAGAAAATAAGGAGTACATATTTTGATCATATTCTTTTTCAAATAATATTTCACAAGCTTTATATCTAGTATAAGGATCTATAATTATATCATAATTATTATATTTATATAGTACATATTTATTACATGGTATATTTTCACTATCCTTTTTTATATAACAATATTTTATTTTTATAATTTCTATATCATCATCTGTCATATTATTAATAACGTTAATTATTTCTTCTAGAGGATATAAATTTAAATAATAGTTCATATTATTATTATCATCATTTTTATTATTATCACCATTTTTATTATTGTCACCATTTTTATTATTGTCACCATTTTTATTATTGTCACCATTTTTATTATTGTCACCATTTTTATTATTGTCACCATTTTTATTATTGTCACCATTTTTATTATTATCATAATTTCCAAGACATAATTTCATATCACCATTGATGGATATTATATTTTCCCTCTTTTTATATCTACTCATATATTGCTCCTTTAATAATTTCTTTATTTCTTGATTAATATAGAACCCCCCATTATTTACATAAGTATAATGATGATATAAAGGTACGCCGTCCATTATTGGTAAAATCCTGCAATTAATATAACCAAGGTCCAGCACCACACACGTTTTATAATTACATAAATATAAAGGAGATATTAAATCGTTAATATATGATATACAGGCATATTCAGGATTTTCTATGAGAGCTATGCAGAGAGCATATTTTATAATAGTAGGTATAAACATATTTAATACAAGTATAACTTTTTTTGATTTATTATTTGTTTTTATAAGCATATTATGAAATATATGAAATATATATTCATCAAAATATGTTCTCCATAAATATAAGTCTTGATTATATTTATATTCGTAATGATATATCTTCATCTTATTATGTTTCTCTTCCTTATCACAAAATTTATTATTTTCATATATATTATTCGTATCACATACAAATTCTTCATTATTATAATCTAAATTATCGCTACTTTGGTACTTATCAAGACATTCATCTGTTTGATTATCCGTTACAATTTTTATATCTTCTTTGGATTGATCCTTACTTACATCCAACATTTTTTCCGATTTCTCATTTTTGTATTGTTCTTCCCTTTTTCTATTTATATAATCCATCATTTCATTAACCTTGTAGGTATCTTCAACAAAATTGTGAAACTTTTCATTGTATACAAAAATGTTTGGAGTTACAAAAACGGATACTGGCTTGTGAAGCCCACACAAGCCTACGTATGTATATTTTCTTCCTACAAAAAAAAAAAAAAAAAAAAATATATATATATATATATATATTTTAGACAAATAAAAAATAAACTTATGGATCTTAATATATATATATATATATATATATATGAACGTTCTATAAGGAATAAAATATACAATAAAAAATAAAATTCTTTTTTTTTTTTTTTTTTTATTATAGTATAATATAAACATATATATATTTACCTATTTGTAATACATAATATTTGTAATCATTTTCATTATCATTCTTCTTATATGTATCCATTTTATATATAATATATTTTATTCTTGAAAAAAAATAAAAAATAAGAGTGTAACCAATATTTTAAGAGAATTTATTATTTTTCTTTTTTCCTATGAACAAAATATGGATATTTATTCTTAACCAAAGAACAAAAAATGTGATAATAAAAATAAATGAGAATGTTTCTATTTTATATTTCATATGTCCTTAAATATATATGTATATATATATATATATATATATATATTTATTTATTTATTTATTTATATGCTTATAATAATACAATTTTTACCTATGGACAATTAACAATTTTTTTTTCTTCCTATTTTTATTTTAATTCTACTTATTACACACATATTAATCAAAAATTTTACGAGCATCCATTTTTTTATGAAAACCAATATAATTACCACCCCAGAATATAAAAATATATATATATATATATATATATATATATATGTGCGATTTATAGGGAGCATAATTAATTTTTTTTTTTTTTTTTTTTTTTTTTTTTTTTTTAAATATACATTTCTATTGTGACATATAAATGGAATATCTCTTGATTTAATAAGATATTATAACATGTTGTGAAATATATGATCACTTGAAATGATTAAATTTAATTTTTTATACTTTATATTTTTCCTCAGTGAACTTCATTAATTATATATGTGTTCTTTAGGAAAAAAAAAAAAAAAAAAAAAAAAAAAAAATATTACCATGTTAAACATCCATAAAATATATATATATATATATATATATATAATTGAGTGGCTTAAGTAAAAACTACATTTATATATATAAAAAAAATAAATATATTACTTATTTATATTTTATTTATTTTATTTTTCTGGATTATTAATTTTTAATTTGTAAGACATTATAAACGCCATACATATAAATATAAGGGATATATTAAGAAATATATATTATAAATGTTTATACCTTCACATATTATATATATATATATATATATATATATATAATTTTATTTCTTAAGTATGATATAATATTCCCTTTTTGATTTTTGTGTATATGTTTATATTTATGTACATTTATTTTTTAAGTTTTTTTTATTTTGAAAGTCTTATTTCCATTGTTTCATATACATAAATTCATTATCCCTTTCCATCCATATATCAACAAAATGTTTATGTTTCTCAAGTTTATTAAAATTTAAGATATACATATAATATATTATGTATAATATTTTTTTTTTTTTTTTTTTTTTTTTTTGGCCCTATGGTCCATATAATATATACACATATACATGTACAAATATATATACACATTTATATATATATATATATATATATATATTTATTTATTTATTTATCTATTCATTCATTTATGCTTAACTTCCTTGCCGTAACAAAATGGTATATGCTGTCATATTGAAAGACCAAGTTGATGATCATTTTCTTAAAAGAAGAAAACACTCGAATCATAAACGCGTGAGAAATAATACAAATACTTATCATCAAAATAATTCATGGGCATATATACCGCCCAATGATGATATAGAGAAAAAGAAAATAATAAAAAATGAGAAAAGAGAAAAACCAGAGAAAAAGAAAAAAGAAAGAAAAAAGGAAACCGCTAACATCCTTGGAACGAACAATAAATATTCCATATTAAATTATTTTGATTTAAAAAAGAAAGATAAGAAAATAGAAAATAAGAAAGATGATCTTATTAATAATGATTGTAAAAATAAAGAAACGAATATATTTAAAGATAGCTTTTATCATATTAAAAATGATGTTAATAAGTCTAAGGATTCCATAGAAAAATATAATAAAGTTGTATTAAAATATATTAAAATAATAACAAAAGGACTTATAAATGAAAATATTATCAAAGAAAAAATATTGAAATTATTAATTTTATTAAAACATGAAGATATCTATTTAAAGAAATTTTCTAAAAAAATTTTTTCTTTTGAAATGAAGAGGAAATATGGCAAAGATTATGGTTTAATGAAAAAAGGAGAGAAAAAAAAAAGAGGAAATCATAATATAAATATCAAGGAGAAAATATATATAAATAATATATATAACAATATATATAATAATATATGTAATAATAATAATAATAATTATTGTTATAATTATATTACTACAATTACCAAATATTATATTAACAATATTAAGAATAATATTTACGAATACAAAGTAACATATTGTAAAAAAAATAATTTACTTCTTTTTCAATATTATGATGGTCAACAAAAAGCATTTAAAATATCTCAGAATTCTTTCTATTACCTTTTATCAAATGATAATCAATTATTTTGTCATATGCCACTTCATAAACATATAAAAGATAAATATGATGTACAAGAAAAAGAATATATTCAGCAAGACATGTTATATCAACATACTAAATCATGTACACATATTATAAACGACCATTTGGGTAATCGTATATGTACAAAAAAAAAAAAAAAAAGTAACATAAATAATGACAATTATTATTATAATGATATAAAAAATAAATATATATATACCCTAGAAAATGATATACATCAAGATCATATCAAAGTTAATGTTATTCATATACAAAATAAAACGGAGAATATACAATTTGTTTTACCTTATAAACCGATTAGAATGTTTTATTCAAATAATTTTCTCTTTTTTGTAAATATCATAAACAAGTCTAAAGATTTACAATATTTTACATATTCTATTTATAATAATAATCATAAAAATCAAATTCGAATAGTCTACGTCTCAGCGATTCATCCATTGCTTCATGATATTATTGTTGATAAAAATAATTTTTCTTTATTTAAAAAATGTAAATATTTTTATGAAGAAGAAAAATTATTTATATGGACAGATATGTCTTTACCAAAAGAGAAAAATAAAATAAAAAATAAAATAAAAAAAAAACAAAAAAAAAACAGCAACACTATAAATCAGATACCAAATATAAATATTATACATATTAATACAAATGTTAATATTTGTATAGCATATGAAAATACAACAGAAACGTATTTATTCTTTCATATCTCTTTTGATATTATAAAATATAATAATCAATATTTAAAAACATATCTGAAGAAAGAAGAAAATATGAATTATTTTATTACCTTTCAACATTTCTTAAGTATCGAAGCAAATAATTTTGTATATAAAGAAACAAAACAAAAAAATCATCTCTTGTTACATAACATTAATTTTAATACTGAAACATATACACCTCAAATTATACTTACCTGTGGTGGAAATAAAACTATTCAAAATAAAATAAAATTATGTCTTTATGATAATAATAATAATTTATTATTTCTAATACCTATATATCATAAATATGTAAAGGACAAAATTAAAATTATAAAAAATGTCTTAAATTTTTCAGCAATATCCATGTGTAATAACATGAATGATTTTCATTATTTTCCATATAACTTATGTGTACCTATAAATAATAAAATAAATACAACTCAACTAAATCTCCATTTTAAAAATCTAAAACCTGAACAAACCGTTGTTAATGTCTCGACGTCAAATGAGAGACACATATACTTTTCAAACATTTTAAAAAAAAAAATGGATATATTAAAAACTAAAGAACATACATATAATCAAGAATATACTTCCTCATCAAATGATAATAAAAAAAAAAAAAAAAAAAAAAATCAAGGGGAATCACAGAAAAATTATAATATTTTCCTTTCTTCAGATGAGGAGAATAATATGAAATATGGTACTATAATAAATATTAATCAGATGAATAATTTTATTATAATATTAAATAAAAATGGTATGTTATATTTATTATGTGATGATATTTACATATCAAGTATTTATTTATATAATAACACATCACAAATATATAATATGTATGATTCTAATTTATCCAATATAACGGTAGATACAATAAATTATCAAAATAATTCTCTATCGTTTGGATCATATAGAGTTCATATAAATATATTACCAACAAATATATCTTTAAAAATTATCTTAATATTTTTTTATTATTATATATGTAAAAAGATTTGTATGCAGTTCTTTACATTATGTATTTATGAATGTAGAAATAATAAAATGAAGAATGATGTAAATATATGCGATAGAGTTAATATATTCCATTTTGTCAATATTGATATATATTCATTTTGTAATAAATCACATAAATTAATTAAACAAAAATGTGAACATGTGAAGGATATAAATGATCAAATGTTTATGAATAACAAAAATAATAATGACCATAATAACAACAATTATAATAATAATAATAATAATAAGATGAAAAACATTTGCGGTAAAATCAACAATGTGGATAAAATCAACAATGTGGATAACATCTATCATACCAACCAACACATTTATAATAATTCTGAAAAATACATATATCATAATAATACAAACAACAAATGTAATAAATCGCCTCTTTTTTCACACGAAGAAAAATATTATAATAATAAAGAAGATGATACACTATTTTTTATGAATTATACAAATTATAATGAAATGCTCGATATGAATTTCTTAGATTTTGAAAATATCCAATATCTAGAATTTTGTAGATTTATTTATCTGTTCCTTTTAATTTGTGTAGATAATTTAAAAATGTATAAAAAAATGGAAAAATATTTATATATTAAAAAGAAAAATATAAATACTCATCATTATGTAGAATATCAACAATCTAAATATAATTGTTTTCGTTTTAATTTTGATAAAGATACAAATATTTCATCAGATCAATATTCTTTATCATCATCATTGCCTAATACTAATACAACATGTACTACTGAAAGGTTAATATGTATAAATAAAAAAAAAAAAAAAAAAAAAAACAAAGGGACAAAAAAAAACAAAGAGACAAAAAAAAACAAAGAGACAAAAAAAAACAAAGAGACAAAACAAAAAAAAAACAAGGCGACAAAACAAAAAAAAAACAAAGAGACAAAACAAACTCAATCAAAATATACTATTCATAATAATTATTATAATGTAATAAAAAAGTTTATAAAATATTTACATATAAAATATACACATATTTATAAAAATAAATATTTAATACTTTATTATCTACATACCTTTTATGACGAGATTTATATATACGAATATATTGATCAGAAAATTAAAGATGATATAGCATTAATAATCATTATATTATCTTATACAATCAATTTATATAATTTCATATTTTATTATATCAACAAATTAAGTCCATGCAAAAAAATACATATGACATATTTTTATAGACATGTATGTAAACAATATTTCAAAAATGAAATAGTTAAGAAATATACTTCTTATATATCCCTTCTAAAAAATAATTATATATTAAATAATAAAGAAACACAACATCCAAAATTGTCACCACAAAAGTTTAGAAACAAACTTAGTTGTAATAATGATCTATCTTATTCTCAACACGCTCAATTATTTTCACCTCTTAATAAAAAAAGAAAAAAAGGAAATGTAAAAATCATGACACATATAAAAAATGTTGATAAAAATGTAATACAAGATCAAGATAATATGAAATCAAAAAGAAATAAGGAATATAAATTTGAAAAATATTTATTTATAAATAATTATCTTAAAGAAAAATTTATCAAGTTAGACAATGTTACTAATATATTAGATATCATATATAATATAATATATCCTGAAAAAAAAAATTGGGAACATATAAATGATAATATAAAGCATTCTATTAACGATTTATATATTTTACAACACAACGAACAACCATCTAACAAGTTAAAATTAAAATATGAATATTATATAAAAGAAATGAAATGTATTTTTAACATATTAAACAAATATTATAAAATGTATGATACAGAAGAGAAATGTCATACTTCATATTATACATATGATAGGAATAAAAATAAAATGTGTAATAAAAAAACCAACTTTTTACATATTCATAATATAAACACGTGTTATGAAAACTTCTGTAGATTTAAAAATACTATTCTTTATAATGAACAAATAAAATTTTTATTCTGCTTCCATTCTTTATATTTTCCTTTAAAAAATTTATTATTTATATCTTTTATAAATTTATTTTATCATAAAAATATAGAAAGAAATATAGTGAAGGATCATTTCTATCGTAATGTTCTTAAAAATGAAATGGACGTTATATATGTCTCTATATCAAATTTGAATTTTATGAAAAACACACCACACCATAATAAGAAACATGGAGTTGTTATGTATGAAAAAGTAATAATATGTAATAAACAAAAGACATACGATAATTACCAAAGGAATAATAATAAAAATGATGATGATAATAATAATGATGATGATGATGATGATAATAATAATAATAATAATAATAATAATAATAATAATAATAATAATAATAATATCTATAACAATAATTATTATTATGACAATAATTTATTCTTATCATACCTACATTTATACGAAAAGAATAGCATATCGTTATATAAAAAGAATTTAAAACTTTTTGATAATTTTAACTTAACTCATATAAATTTTATAAACGTATTATTTAACTTTATATTTTATGAAAATATATATTTAATTAATTTATACTTATATTACATTTACTTAATATATAATATACAAACTCAAAAAAAACACCAATTATTTTGTAATAATAAATGTCTTAATAGAACACATTATAAAGAAGAACAATATAATTATTGCGGTGTTGTAAGAGATGAAAATAATATAATAATAAAGAATAAAATAAGGAGTAATACAGATTTAAATAATTATCAAAATATAATAAATAACAAAATATATAAAAGCATAAATAAAAATAAAGAAATAATTTCAAGTCCAAATAATATGCCATATATAAATCTAGATTCTACGAAAAAAGGTTCTCTACACAAAAATGGGTTCTATTTAATTTCTAATGATAATAAGAATAAAAAATATTATTCATTAGATAAGGAACAAATGGTACATATAAATATGATGAATTTATTTTATTCATATAATTACTTTAATTTTAAAAATATATTTTTTTATATAACCATAAATAGAGAAGATCTTTATCTTAATAAATGTCTCATGTCTTCCAATAAAAAATTAAAAATCAATTTGTATAGAGTCATAGACATATTGAATGAAACACACTATAATAATATATTTAATGGTATTCATAAAAATTATTGTATGAAAAGAATGATGAACAAATATAAAAAAAAAAAAAAAAATTATGATAATGCTAATATGAATAGTTTAAGCAATACATCTAACGTAAACATCAACAACAACAACAATAATAATAATAACAATAGTAATGGTAGTATCAGAAGTAGTGGATATAATTTGATTGACAATAATATAAATTATAGTAATCATAATAATAATAATCATAATAATAATCATAATAATAATAATTATTATTATTATAATAATATGAATTCTACATGTAAAAAAAAAGTGGAAATTGTACAAAAGAGTTATTTAAGCGATTATAAAATATTAAAAGATTGTTGCTTCTTTTTTGATACATTTAAAATGGACCGAAACATTTCTACATGTTATTTCCCAAGAAATAAAGATCCTGTTTTAGTTTATTTAAATAATTTTCATAATTACTATTTTTCAAAGTATTATAAAAAAAGAAAAATGCATTTATTAAAAGAAAATAACGAATTTAGAAACGAAAAAAATGATTTAATAGATCTTGTTGATATGTATAATACTTCAGATAGTTTAGAAAGTGCATATATACATAAACATAAATATAATAAAAAAAATGTAAATAAATATTTAAAAAAAATAATAAAAATGATGGAACTAGAGAAATTAGAAGAAAAACACATTTTATTAGATATTAAAAGAAATGATAATTTAGATAATAAAGTATTAGATCTTATACATTTATATTATACATTTGAAAAAATATATAAAATGAAATATTTATCCATGTTTCATATTAATCATATAAATATTTTCCATATACTTAATTCTATACACTACGTTCCAAATATTAATTTTAATATTAATTATTATCTTTATGTATATTTATATGAATATAAAAATAATAATACAAGATTTAGTAATAATATATCATTTCATAATAATGATACCAATTCTTTAAATAGATTCTCACATACTAATAACACAGATGTTTTAGACACATCAAATCATATATCTACATATAGATATATAAATCAATTTAATCATCCATCTAGAAATATTCTAAATCGTGTAAGTAGAAATGATACCAACAGCAATATTAACAATCATTATACACATGATAATTATATTATTCCAAATAATAATAATAATAATAATAATAATAACTATAACTTTAATGAGCCTTCTGAGGTTACTATGTTTAATAGGCGCTTGCGCGAGTTTAATAATTATTGGGATCCTCCCACAAGCGACAATCAAAACAACAACAATAATGATCATAATAATGATCGTAATAATGATTATCATAATGATCGTAATAATAATGATTTTCATAATGATTATCATAATGATTTTCATAATGATTATCATAATAATTATCATAATAATGATCGTAATAATGATTTTCATAATAATGATCGTAATAATGATTATCATAATAGTATTCATTATCATCAGGCCACCAACAGAATAGGAACACACTCTGGAATAAGACATGTGACATCAAGTAATTCACGAAATAGAGGGATGATGAACAATCAAAATGGTACATTTAATTCAAATACACATGTCTCCAATGTATCACCTAGTCTTAGTAATAATTATTATTATAATCATCCATCTATGCATGAAAGAAATTATATAGACATGCATAGAAATGACTCTATAATTAATAATTATAATGGAAATGATCATTTAGAAGATAGAAGCCCACGTATTAATCGTCTGGAAAATAACTCATATTATGATATATCTCAAGACGGACATCTTATGGCTAATCCCAACGATAACAATATTTATAACAACAATATTTATGATAACAATAATAATAATTATCATTATCAAAGAAGTAGTTATAATTATAATAACTACTCAGGAAGCTTTTTGGAAGAAACACAAAACTTCAACATGAATAATAGACATCATAATCATCCTTTACATTATGAAGAGAAATTAAAGAAATTCAAATATAATATAAAAAAAAGAAATAAAAGGAATATTAAAAAAATAGAACTCAAAGTGAATGATCTGCTGAACTCATTAAATGTTCACATAAAAACTGATAAGATGGAAGTTATTTTTTTATTAAATAAATATTTTAAAAAATTAAATAAATATAAAAAAAGAGCAAGACATTTTAATACTATTGGTATTAAAGAATTAGGAAGAAAAACAGGAATACCTTCACATTCTCAAACTACCGATCTTTTTGATAATATCTATTTAAATAATAATCATATGAACAATGCTTCTCAGAATAATTTTCTTTTCTCACGCGATTCATTTAGGCACAGCAGCATAATACAGGATGTAAATCAAGAAATTTATTTAAACGATCAAAGTGTAGCTTCCGACAGTTCCTCAACAATTTGTGATAGCGATAATAATGATAATAATGACAATGGTAATAATAATGACAACAATGGTGATAATAATGACAACAATGGTGATAATAATGACAACAATGGTGATAATAATGACAACAATGATGATAATAATAATAATTATTTACACACCCATCAATGTGAATACTTATCTTATAACAGAAGTCAAGATAACTGTTCGCCCATCGAAAAAGACGAGAGCAATTTTAATAACAATTTTAATGATGAAGATTATCATAACAACGGATTATATAAATCTAAGTCTTGTTACATAAGAAATATGAATACTGCTCATATGAATGACTCTTCTAATGATGAATTTTACTCAAACAACTTTTTATATACACCTAATAAAAATATACAAAACGAATCATACAATAATTATAAGAACAATGATATATCCTTTGATAATATTAATGGATTATCTAGTTTTAATCATTATATAAATGATAGGAGATATAGTCAATTATCGTTCTTTAATTATGATACTAGTAGACATCGTAATAGTTATGGTTTAGAAAATAATCATAGATCTAACAATCATCATTTTTATATTGGAAGAAGAGATAGTAGTATGTCATTTTATATGAACAATTTTAGAGACTCATATAATAATATAAATGAAAATCATATAAGACCATATAATTATAATCATGCATCTAATAATTATTCAATTTTATCGAATCCGCACATATATAATAGGTCATCTATAAATTATATAAGTGGTCCAAATGGTATGACAAACATAAATAATAATGATGATAATAATATTATTTCACATAATAATAACCACAATAATAACCACAATAATAACCACAATAATAACCAAAATAATAACCACAATATTAACCACAATAATAACCATAATAATAACCACAATATTAACCACAATAATAACAACATTGTGTATGACCTCTCCTATAGTAATAATAATACCCCCATTGAAGAATTTCGTCATATGAACGCAACAAATTATTTACAAAAAAAAGGTTCTAATAAAAAAATAGATTATTTTGATTTTACATTTGATAAATTAAAAAGTTTAAAATTTAATAATTTTGTAAATTCGAAAATTAAAAATTTATTTAAATTACAATGCTCTTTATGTCAAACTATTTTATATAAAAAAATCGATTTATCTTTATATGTACATACAAATTATGAAGAAAATGATGATCATCATAATAATAATATAACCTTGCTAAATATTATTAATAATGAACAGTATTTATACAAATTTTTAAATAAAAATTATAAATATTGTGGTACATATTACCTTGCTGGTTTCATCTATGGATTAGGATTATTACAATTTTTCCAAAATATAAAAATATACTTATTTATACAATATATATTAAAATTTAAAAACAGATGCTTATATATATGTTCCATACTAGGATTATCCTTATCCCTAATTAATTCACAAAATAAAGAATTAACTACCATATGTCTAAAATCCATATTTAAAGAAATATATGATCATAAAAATATTAATTATGAACATCTCATCTTTTATTGTTTGAACGACAATAATGATAACGACCATTCGGAAATTCAAAAAAATCATCATATTATATATGAAACCAGAAGGAAACAACAAAATTATAAACCAACATCTCACATATGTAGTAATAATATTGACTGTACCAAACCATACCCTGTTAAGAAGCACGACAAGTGTGATAATTCTTACAGCGAACATTTATATAGCGACTATCATACTCATAAAAAGGATTCTAATATAGATTTATATTTTAGAGATGACCATATAGATCCATCTCTTAATAATAATTATAATGATGATCACGATCCACCTAACAACTTTTATAATAAACCAAAAAGGAGCCATAAAAATTATCTGAATATGATTTTTTCAAAAGAAAATGAATACACACAGGAAAGTAGTTCCAGCATCTTTATTACTAGCGATACATCGAGCTCGAAAAATGTATTAGATAGAAATATAGGAAGTTCAAACATATACAACAGTAATATAATTCCAAGTAATGATGATATAATAATTAATCAAATAAATACAACTCCAAGTAGAAGTGAGCATATTATAAATGATCACACAAATATTCATCACATAAGAAATAATATACACAATACAGATTCAAATGTATTAATAATAAATAATAATGTAGATGAGAAAAAAGAACATTGTCAAGAAGACCATGATATAATGTTACTACGGAATAATAAAAATTGTGCTTATAATAATGATGATACAAAAAATGAATCTATTAATATTCTAGATACTTATGATAATATTGATGAAATATATGGAAATCTATTAAATATTTCTATTAATAATTCTTTATCTTCAGGTATTTCAAATATAGATGATACTCATAATAATACATACCATAAAAATCTAAATAAAACAAAAATACAAAAAGAAAATAAACGTAAATGGAGAAAAATGAAAAAAAATCATATAAAAAAAAAAATATATCTAGATAATTTAGTATTAAGTAGTAATTTTATATGCTTAGGATATTTACATATGAATAGTAATAATATATGTTTAACAAAATATATATTAAAATGTTTAGAAAAAAAAAATTTAACGAAATTAAATCTATTATCCATGTTTTGGTCAGTTGGATCTATTAACTTTCAAAATGGTAATATATTTAATAATATTATTAAGACATTATTCTTTTTCATAAATATTAATATACCATATAAAATTCATAAAAATAATCTTATAAAAAATTACTCATTAAAAAATGTAAATCAAAATGATATATCATATGATATTATGTATATGATGATATCTTCAGCACTCTCCATTTCCTTAACATTTTTTAAAACTAATAATATCCACGCATGCAATATGATTTTTATACCTACACAAATAGATCATACTTATTATTTTAATTATTATGAATTAATGGTAAAGGTATTTACAAGAAATATGATCATGTTTGATTTTATAGAATTATCACATGAATATATACTTTCCAATTTGCCTAGCTTTTTAAGAATACTTCCTTCAGATTTAAAAAAAAAAAAAAAAAAAAAATTAAAAAAATACGATCATAAAACAAATTGTCAACATCCTGCTTGTAATAATTCTTGTGAAACAGGTTGTAAAGTTGGTTTCTTCGAAGAATCTTATGAAAAATTATATGTAGCAAATAACAAATTACCATATATGCATCTTATAAATAATGATGGGGATTTTAAACAAATAAATGTTCAAAATAAATATGTATTTAAAAATGGTCATATTAATTTAGCACATCCATTTATATATAATGAGATGAATAAAACATATACAAACGGTTGTTATTTTGTTATGAGGGAAAATAATTACATTACATGTTATAATAAAAGAATGAATCAGCCAGTAGATAATTTTAGTTATTTCTTTCATGGTCTTAATCCTACCCAGCATGATATGTTTGATCATAGCGAATGTGAGGAATGCACCTGTCAAGGTAACACAGAAATTAAAAATGATATAAATGGATATATAGGAGAAGATCAAAATGAAGATGAACATATGAAGATTAATCATAACAATAATGAAAATAATGACAACAAAAAATGTATACACATGTGTGGTCACAAAAAAGATATAAATATTAATAAAAACTATTCAAATATAAAATGTATAAATCCTTCTTGTGTTACAGATTCAAATATTCATCATGTAAATTATCAATATAAAGAAAATATGCAAAAAAAAAAAAAAAAAAATTATTATTTTAACCCTTACTGGAATAATAAAAGTGAAGAACATAAACAATTTTTTAAAAATTCAACTTTAATTTATAATTGTGAAATGTTAAGATATTATATCATCATAGGAGTGTTACAAGCTATGAGCTTAAAATTTTTATCGACACATAATGAACAATTCAAAGAAATATGTTTCGATTATATTTCTTATTTTCAAAATATTAACAGTAATATTAATTGTACCAAAAAATTACAAAAATTATATAAAAAAATTAATTATCTTGTACATAAAATCAAAGATAATGTTAAAAGAGAAAATATCTTACGTCTCATTCCAAATCATCAAAATGTTTTCCCAAATTGTAATTATAATGAACATAATTATAATATATTAAATAAACACCTGAACGATTCAGGTAAAAATAAAACACCACTTGAAAATAAAATAGACAATTTTGACAAACAAAAAAAAAATAATAATAATAATAATAATAAATATAATGATGATAATAATAATAACAACAACAACAATAATAATAATAACAAAAATAACAATAATAATAATAATAATAATGATAACCCTTTATATTATGAACATAAATTTTCTGATCTAAAAATACAACAATCCTACACACCTACTCAAAGGAGTAACAAAAAAGGATGGAATTTTACTGACTCGATTGAACACTCAAATAATATTTATTTAAATGAAGAGAATATAAAAAACGAAGGAGAGAAAAAAGAAAAAAAACAATTAAAAGGAAATGAAAAAAATATTAATCATCATTATAATAAAAATCATATAATGTATTATAACAACAATGATATTATCTATGAAGAGACATATAAATTAATTTTGAAATATGTTGAAAAAATTAAAAAAGTTCGTAAATATTTAGAAATGAATAATTATAAAGGTCAAAATAAAAAATTTATAAATACTATTATAATAAATAATCTAAAAGGAAATGATGATTTTTCATGTATGTATAAAATAAAAGAACAAGATATTAATGATCTTATTAATTTGATCTATCAATGTCTATCGTTTGTTTTTGTTGGGAGTTGTGATCAAATATTAAATAGAAAAATTAAAAAGAAAATAAATAATGTAATTAATGTAAGAGATAAAAATTCAAATAATCTTTATTATTATTATTTAGGATATATTAATTTAGGACATGGGAAATGTGTATTAAAAAAACAAACAAATATATCTATATGTACATTAACATTAATCTTATTTAGTTTTTTACATATATATGATTTATCATCTCATTTTATCATACATCTTATGGAATATTTATATGTTCTATTAATTCAAAATAGATCTCTACAAACATATGATATTACTAATCATCATTTTGTTAACTTACCAATCCATATTATATATAAACAGGAACAATCATCATATATCTTAAAACCATATTTTACTAAAAAATATCAACTAATAAAAATGATAAGGAATGTTCAAAGTAATCAAACATATTATTTATACAAAAATTTTAATCTTACATTTCATAAGAAAATTATAAAAAACCCATGTGCCATACCTTTAGTTGATGTAATCAACATTTCGATATTTAATGAAGACTACTATGAAGTAAGTCTAACAAATATGAACACATGCAATATTTTTAGAAATACATTTAATATTTCAAAGTGTGATATAATAAATAATATTATTAGTAAGGGAATTTTATTTGTAAAGAAAAGAGAATGTAACAATCAATATTCTTCATATTATAATAATTCTATATTGTTAGATAATACAAACATTCATATGTCTGATCAACAACATATATTTTCCTATAATCAAACCGGTGAAGATACAAAGGATAACATATATAATACAGATTCTACTAATTGTATAGATACTTATAAGTATCAAGAAAAAAAAAACAAAAAAGAAAAAGAAAAAAAAAAAGAAAGAAAGAAAAATTCATCAAATGATTTAAACAAACTTACCAAATATATAACACATACAAGTCATCATATAGACAATACTATTAAAAAGAACATACCTTTTGATATATACCAAATAAATAAGAATCATAATAAACAAATATTAAGAAATAAGCTCATTGAATTTAATAATGTTAATACAAATCAATTAAATATATCCAAATTCTTATTAGAAATTATAAAATTTTATGATAAAAATTTTTCTATATTTACAGAAGAACCCCTATTATTATATCAAATTAAAAATACATACATGAATAATAATATCAATGAAATTATTTTCCTAAAATATTATATAAAAATAGATGAACAAAAAGATAATCTTATACATTCAAAAGATGATAATATTATATTTGAGCAGAAGTTTGCAAAACTCTTTTTATATTCTAATGAACAATTTAATAAAATATTTTTTATAATTAAAAATTATAATATCCAAAATATGGACCATAATCAATCTGATATTGATATGGATCAACAAACAGATGAATATACAGATGATGGAAAAAAGGAAACAAAAAAAGAAACAAATATAAACAAAATAAAAAATATACAAAATGTACAAAATATGCAAAATATACAAAATATACAAAATGTACAAAATGTACAAAATGCACAAAATATGCAAAATATGCAAAATGTACAAAATGTACAAAAAGTGCCCAAAATAAAAAATATAATTAAAAACAAAAAACTCATTCAGAAAATTTTTTTTCATCTATTAAATTATTATTATACTACAAAGAAACATATATCATATAAATATGAAAACCAAAATTTACCTTATCCTAATGATTATAACACATATAATTTAATTTTGACTCCGCCAGTTCAAAATGGCCAAAAAATGGAAGATGATATTCAAACACAAAAAAGTAATATGAATATAGAAGAAAAAGATTTAGATGGAAAATTAAATGAACATTCAAAAATTTTGAACATGAAATATAAGGAACAGCAACATACAGAAATAAAAAACAAACAAGTATATCCAAACACTTATAATTATTTTCCCCTTTTAATTATTAACAATATTTATAATAAAAAACAGTTCAAAAATAATATATATACTTTATGTTATAAAACAGGTGAAAAAAATGATATAAATTTTTTTCATGATATCAATAGATTATTAGTTCAATTTTCCATCAATCGAATTAATACCTATATTAATTCTCAACTAGCCAAAGAAATGTATGATAAGTTTTATTATTTTTTATTAATACAAAATTTACATATAGACAAAAATATACCCTATTTATATATACTCTCATATATATATAACTCATTCTATTCCTTTTATGATTTTTTCTATCAATATTGGAAAAAAAATCATTTAAATAATTTTAATAAAATGAAAAATAATGACGATTTCAATGTACAAATTAATGAACAAATTAGTGAACAGATTAATAATAAAAAGGGAAAAAAAAAACCTGAACAGTTCAGAAAAAACAAAAGCCAAAAAAAAAAAAAAAAAAAAATTATATATGATTTACAATTCTTTGATTATTTTATAAATGATGAAAAAAAAAAAAAAAAAAAAAACCATGTAATAATAAATGATAATAATATAAACAAAGCATTATATAATAAGGGTGTATTTTCATCTACAAATAATAATATTGAAAAGGACAAATTAACAAATAAATCGTCCATATGTGTAGACAAGAAAAACAAAAATGAATATAAAACAAATGAAAAAGTCATTTCATCAAATAATATACAAAAGAATATTGACCAAAGAACAAATATTACATATTTCCCCTATCAATCTACAAATACATATAAGGTGGATAATTCATTTGATAATTTAAAAGATTTACAATGTCATAATTATGAATATCTAAAGATAATGGAAGGCATATATAAACATCACTGTTCATTTCAAAATAGTAATAGCTTGATAAAATATTTGCCGTTTTTTAATAATGACTACTATTTTGTATATTTTCTTGAAAAAAATATTAAATTAATTAAAACAATTTTCATACAATATTATCATAAAGGATATATAAAAAAACCTATACTTTTTCAAACAAAAATAATACCTATAAGAACAGCAAATCATTTTATCGATTTATTTACACAATATTGTAACTTTCCAAGATATGATGTTTTTTGGAATTTACTTATTAAAAAAGAAGTAGAAAATTTCCTGTACCTACCACAATTTAGGAAGTCTTATGATTATAAATATAATAAGTACATATATTCACTGTTCACTATAAATAGTAATTATTATCATAATAATTATTACATATGTAATAATTATGATAAGATTTATCATATCAAAAGGTATTACAAAATGAAGCGCAAACATAAAATTACAAGAAAGGAACCATCACAAACATTTTTCAAAAAAAATATAAATAAAATATTTAATAGAAATTTTATCCATAATATATATTATCGTTATAGGATAGATATAACACAAAGTAAATTCTTCAAATTTAATAAGAAGCAATTTAAAAAGGATGATCAAAAATATAAATTTTATTTATATAATGAACATAATAATTTTCAAATGAAAAAAATAAAATCACAATGGATTTATAAAATAATCAAACATAAAAAAATAAATAAAAAGAATTCTCTTTCTTCAATTAAACAGGAAAAAAAAAATATATATGGATATAATACAACACATACAAATTTAATATTTACACATATTTTAAATATAATAAAAATAAATTTTAAAAATAAACCTTGTCAACTTAGAATATTTTTATTAAAAAGTTATATTGAAAACAATACATTCAATATATCTCAATTCTTTAAATATTGGTATGAGAAAAGTCAAAATCTTTCGAACATAATTATTGACACATCTCATATTACCTTAAATTCAAAATATATTCATTTGCTTTTTACAGATATTTTATTTTGTTTTTTCATAGGAAATTTATAATAAAATTGTTAAAAAAAACTCATACACATTTCTTTTTTTATAAATAATTAAAATTATCACATAAATATTATATTATATATATATATATATATATATATTATATATATATGTTTATATTTTTTTATTTTTTTGTAGTATAAGAAAAATATGCATATATTTTTTATTAAAACATACTCATATTTTAAAATCATTAAACACTTTTTTTAATGTCAATTTTTTAGTATCCTAATATTATTATAAATAAGTAATATATAATATATACAATGTTAATTATTACCAAAAAAAAAAAAAAAAAAAAAAAAAAAAAAAAGCAAAAATATGGATACAAAAGTATACTCACATATATATATATATATATATATTCTATTTATAAAAATATTATATCAATTTCCCGTATCAAATTTTTTTCTATTATATAAAAATATATTATATAATATAATTATTATATATATTACATATTATTTTAAGGTTTTAATATTTAATAATTTTTTACATAATTTTTATATAGGGGTTCACTTTTTTAAATATATTCTTCCTTCATATAAAAATTTTTTAAGGGAAAAAAAAAATATATATTATATATATATATATTATATGTAGGCGTAGGTATGCCCTTTATTTATAATAATATTATTATATAATATAAATATAATTATTATATATAATATTTATGCATACATAAGTATATATTAATAATATTCAATATATTACTAATAATATATATATATAATATATTATATATATATATATATATATTTTTTTTTTTTATTTTTAAGGATATTAACAATTTTATTTCTATTTAAATATTATAAATATATATATATATATATATATATAATATATGTATATTTACTTTTGTACCTTATATATAATAAATATATATATATATATGTAAATATTTTAAATATTATGAAAATTTTAAAATTTCAAGTTCTTTTTTTTTTCTTTTTTATAAGATAAATTTTTTTTTTTTTATTTTTTCTTTTACTTTATATGAATATCTTTTATTTATATTGAAAAATAATTATATATAAAAAGAAATTGTATTATATATATATATATATATATATATATATATGTTATATTTTTTTTAATTATCCTTTTTTTTTTTTTTTTTTTTTCTATTTCAACTAAAAAGAAGAATTAGAAAATATTTTATAAGAATGTAAACAAAAGTATATTGTATGGATTATATGTAAATATTACTATTACAAAAAAAAAAAAATATATATATATAAATATATATTATATATATTATATATATATATATATTCATATATATAACATATCGCATAAGTATACCCATATATTGATTATTATAACAAGATGACTGAAATGCGAGTAAAAGCAGATTTGGGGGACTGTCGTTTTTATAAAAAGAAGTTTCCCGAGGTTGATGATTTGATTATGGTTAAGGTTAATAGAATTGAGGATATGGGAGCTTACGTTTCTATATTGGAATATAACGATATGGAAGGTAATAAATTTTAAAAAAAAAGAAAAAAAAAAAAAAAAAATAAAAAAAATTTATACATATTTTATATATATTATTTATTTTTTATTTTTTTCTTATCCACCCCCCCTGGCTCCTTGTGAAGGTATGATTTTAATGTCCGAACTATCCAAAAGAAGATTCAGAAGTGTGAACAAATTAATACGTGTAGGTAGGCATGAGGTTGTACTTGTATTAAGAGTAGATAGCCAAAAAGGATATATCGATTTATCAAAAAGGAGAGTATCACCAAAAGATATAATAAAATGTGAAGAAAAATTTTCTAAATCTAAAAAGGTGCACCAGACTGTGCGACATGTAGCAAAAGAACATGGCATTACTGTAGAAGAGCTAAACGAAAAAGCTATATGGCCATTATATGAAAGATATGGACATGCTTTAGATGCGTTGAAAGAAGCTACGATGAATCCAGAAAATGTATTTAAAGGGTTAGATATATCTGAAGAAATAAAAAATTCATTATTAAAAGATATTAAATTAAGACTTACTCCTCAAGCATTAAAATTAAGAGGTAGAATAGATGTATGGTGTTTTGGATATGAAGGTATTGATGCTGTTAAGGAAGCTCTGAAAAAAGGAAAAGAGATATCGAATGATAAAGTTTCTATTAATATAAAATTAATTGCTCCACCACAATATGTTATTGTTACGTCTTGTCATGATAAAGATCTTGGTATGGCAAAAATTCAAGAAGCTATGAAAGTTATAAGTGATAAAATCAAAGAATATAAAGGAGGTGATTTTAAACAACAAGGAGAAATTTTAGTTATCGGAGGTGATGAAGAAAAACGTTTAGAAGAATTATTAGATAAACATGATGGAATTTCAAGTGATGATGATGATTATAATACAAGTGATGAAGATGACGAAAATTCAAGTGAAGAAGACGAAAATACTAGTGAAGACGAGGAGGAGGAAGATTAAATGGTTTAATAAAAAGGGACAAAAAAAAAAAAAATATATATGTATATATATATATATATATATATATATATATATAATATTTTTTAATATATACATATTTTAATATATATATGTATATATATTCATACCTGTTTGATATATTAATAGGTTTTTATTTTGTTACCAATATATGATTTATTTTATCACCCCATTTTTTTTTTTTTTTTTTTTTTTTTATATATACACATCATTTTTATTTTATGTGTATGTATATGTGGTTCTTATAAAATATAATTAAAATTTTTTATTATGTTTTATATATATATATATATATATATATATATATATATATATATATATATGTATATATATATTCTTTAAAAATTATTTAAAAAAAAAAAAAAATTATTAAACAAGTCATGTAAATTTTTTATAAAAAAATATAATATAATCTTAAAAAAAAATTACATTAAAAAATATAAAGACATGTTGAGCAAAAAGGTCACAAAAAAAAAAAAAAAAAGAAAACATAAGAAAAGGTAGAAAGATAAATAAATAAATAAATAAATAAATAAATAAATAAATAAATAAAATAAAATGAAGAAGAGATATCAAGGTGCCATACAAAAAGGTATATAAAATATATATATATATATATATATATATATATATATATATAACGATTATGTATAAAAAAATAGAAACGTTTACCTTAAATTTAATTTAACAATAAACACAATTCATAAAAATATATTTTATAGTATAAAAAAAAAAAAAAAAAAAAATAATAAAACAATAAAATAATAAAACAATAAAATAATAAAACAATAAAACAATAAAACAATAAAATAATAAAACAATAAAATAATAAAACAATAAAATAATAAAACAATAAAATAATAAAATAATAAAATAATAAAACAATAAAATAATAAAACAATAAAATAATAAAACAATAAAACAATATATATTTTTTTATTTTGAAAAAAAAAAAAAAAAAAAAAAAAAAAAAAAAAGTTGAGCATGTTCATAAAGCACATTCAATATCTATAGGTAATTTTGTTTGAATTAAATAAAAGAATTTTTTTAAAATAAGAACATCTAATATTGCATATTCAACACTACTCGATGAAAGAGGTCTAAAATTCCAATTAATAATTTGGCATTCTTTATTAACTTGTTTTTCTGGAAATAATATTTTACCAAAGAATTTAACAGAATAACTCATATTTTTTTTAAGATATGGAAAATTAAATTTCAAATGATCATAATATTTATTATATATATATTCTAAATTATAATATTTATGTATACAACTATATATACCTATTTTATTACAAGTTTTACATTTTGTATTTAAAAGATCATTAATTAATTTATCGTCATTTTTATATTTTATAAAATAATTTACTGGGAAAATATTTTTATAGCTTATATCATCATATAAATTATTATTAAATTTAATACTGTGTGATTCTTCTTTTATCTTTTCACCTAAATTAAAAAAATTATTATTACAACAGCTACTACTACTACTACTATTATTATTGTTATTATTATTGTTGCTGTTATTATTATTGTTGCTGTTATTATTATTATTGTTGTTATTATTGTTAGTATTCATATTATTTGTATATCCATAGATGTAACTTCTATTATCATATGCAAGCATATTATTTGAACTCGGGATAGTATCACCAGCATAATTTATTGTATATTCATGAATATTCTTCATGACTTTTTTTAATAATATATGATTATCATTCCTCTTATTATTATACATATTGTTATTATAGAAAGGTGTGATATCATTATAAGTATTTATATTCACAATTTTATGTTTATGTCCCTTTTCTTGAGTTCCCATATCGCTGTCATCAATTAATATATCTTTATACTTTTTACAAGTTAACATATTTAATATATCATAGTATTTTCTAAAGTGTAACATATCATTATTCAGAAAGGCCACACCAATTTTTATAATATTTTCATCCCTAAACAAATCAGATATATAATAATTAACTTGATAATTTTCCAAAGATATACTCTTTACATCAATAATATATGAAAAAACACTATTTTTTAAAGCAATCTGAAAAATTGATATGATAGGATTTTCTCTAAAGACAGCACATTTCCATTCAGCATCTATAAAAAGTATCTTTTCATATTTTTTAATTTTTTCATATAATATGTAGAAATCTTTAAATTTATCAATAATAACAACATCATTTAAACAAGAATCTAAATCCTTTATACATATATAATTCTTTTGACAAAAACACGATCCTTTCATTTTTATTAAATAATCAAAAGAACTTTTTACAATTTCTGAATGAATCTTCTTTAATATTTTAAACATATCGAAATATTTACATAAATCACATATTTTATAAATTCTATTCAAATTCTCAAAATATATATCTTCTTCATTTCGAAAAGTAAAACATTCTTCATTTATTATATTACACTCATTTTTTAAAAACCACATAATATTACTACAACTAGATATACAAAATATATTATTATTATTATTATTATTATTATTAATATTGTTGTTATTATTGTTGTTATTATTATTATTATTGCTCTGCTCTAATGTCGTCAACATATTTTTATTACCATCCCGGCAATCGCATATGTAATATTCTCCCTCAAAATATACATCATTATTATAATAATTATAATTAAAACATGAATTATTCATATTATACATATTATTCATATTATACATATTATTCATGTTATACATATTATTTGTATTATTTGAACTAATCATATAATTACCAACCGTATTCATATTATTATTCATATTATTCATATTATTCATATTATTCATATTATTATTATTATATAAACCACTTGTACTATAACTTGTTTTCTTTCCCTTCTTATTTTTATAAAATAAATAAAAAAATGTTTTAAAATCGATATCTTCCAAGTTCATATATAAGGGATATAAGAAATAGATACACATGATACATGATTCTTTATTCTTCTTTTTTAACAAAGAATTAAAATATATTTTTAAATATTTTGGATTGTCATATAAATAATATATAATATATTTTTTATCAAAACTACTTAATAAATAATTATACGATTTGTAATTTAAATAAAAAAATAGGTTGGGGAAATGTAATAATTCATAATTAAATATTTTAATTAATTTTATAGCATATTTTATATTTCCATTTATTATTCTTTGTTTAATTAATTCTAATTCTAATGTTCTATCACCTTTACAAAAATGAATAATATTGGAAACTCGACAATCATTCATAAATATTTCATTCAAATTTATATTATATGGTATATTCATTTTTATGGGATATATATTACTATTCATAAAATTTATATCCTTCACATTATCAGCAGTAAAATATTTATTCATATTATTAAATTCGTTCACTCGATTTATATTATATATATCTATATTGTGGCACATGTACATATCTTTATTTAAAAAAGGATGTGACACATTTCTAATCACATCGTTGCATATCTCATCTTTGTAAATTTCATTGCTTACATTCATATCTTTTTTCAAATTTATTTCTCTTAATTTATTATCCATAAAATTGCATTTTATTAAATCGTCACCATAATTGTTAATACTAATATTTTTATTTCCTTCAATATCTTGATTTGTATTATATAAATCAAAGGAACCACTCTTCACAAAATTATTATGTATACAAGTATTTCGTTCCGATACAAAACAGTAATCCTTAACATTATTATTAATGGTAAACATATTACTTTTTGAATCGTCTAAAGGATTATTTGAAAAGTTATTATGACTTTGAGGGATAGGTTGATTTATATTATCATGAATTATATTAATATTATTGAAGTTAATTATTTCATTGTTTTGTTTTTTATAAATAGTAATTATGTCATCCAGAAATTTAAAATTAATATCGCTATTTTTAATATTATTACTGTTTATATTATTATTACTATTTATATTATTATTACTATTTATATTATTATTATTATTATTATTGCTACCATTAATTACATTATTCATAATATTATTGTTACATTCAATATTTTTATATATCTTATAATTTTCCTTCAGGTTTTTATTAGCCACGTCATTTGTTAAAATATGTCGATGTATATCAAACCTACTTATAAAAAAAATTATATTTGAATTTTGTTTATTCATCTGACATATATATATATAACAACTTAAATCTAAATATTTATTAGGTATCGTTAGATTATATTTTTCTACCAACAATAATGATAATTTCATATCCATCAAAGTTAAATATGATATAAACATATAAATATAATCATTTACAAAATTACTTATTTTTATTTTCCCTTTATAATATTTATGAATTTCATAATATTTACTTGATGATAATAATACATTCGAATGAATTTTCTCTTCATCATTTTTTATATTATATAAATATCTATTATCTAATGTTATATTATTATTTGAAATAACAGAATTATTTATAGACTCATCTAATAAATTATTCTTTTTCTTCTTACATTTTTCATCTATACTATTTTTAGTATTTGTTTTTTCCCATTCTTCTAAAGGATGAGAAAATTTAATCTTATGATAATCATCACCGTCAATGTCGTTTTTATTTTTCTTCTCATCAACATTTAGCTCCTCCACAAACAATTCTTTACACTCGTTAAATAATACATGGTCTATATAATTCTTGAGCATGACGCAAATCTTTTTTTTTTCAAGGTTATTTTTTTTATTAATAAAATCGATAAGTCCGGATAAATTAAACACAATGATGTATTTCTTCTTAATATTATTATTATTGTTATTATTACTACTACTATCGTTGTTATTATTATTATTGTTGTTGTTGTTGTTGTTATTATTATTGTTGTTGTTGTTGTTGTTATTATTATTATTATCATTATTATTATTATTATTATTACTACCACCTAATACATTTTCCACATTACTATTCTCATGCATACACTCATCAAAACACAAACAATAATTATTTATTTTACGATAATTCTTCTTTATATTAACATAAAAAAAATCAAACACAAAGTTTACATACAAATACATCCATATATACACCTTTGAACTCTTCATACTTTTCATTTTGTTATATAAATTATCCAAGTGCTTCTTAATCTTCTCATATTTTATTTTTTTTTTCTCCTTACAAATAGTATCATCACACGAAATAACACCACCTAAAATTTTATCCTGCATTTCCATTTTATCATTACCATGTTCATCATTTTGATCATCATTATAAATACTATTTACATAATGAAGAACAAATTTTACACTGTGTAGACTTATATCTACCTCATCCTTTAAATCAAAATTTAGGTATTTTGTTTTATATGAAATAAAATTCTCTCTACAATTATTAAACATATGTATATATTCTTCATTCTGACTAGTATATTCCCTTTTGTTATTATAAAATAAATATTCGTTTATGTAAGAACATTTTTGTATAACATTTTGTTTTATATTATACATTTGAAGTGACTCCACATTATATATATTTCTTTTTTCTTTTGTATCGCCAGATGATGAGGATATAGAAAAGATTTCTTGCATTTCTGTATTTTTTTTTATCATGTAATTTTTAAAAGATTCTTCTATATATTCATTAAAAATATAAAAAAAATTATTACGTAAGCATAACCATTTATTACATACTTTTTTAAGATTACATATGTAATAAAATATTATATAATTTAAAAAATATTCATGGTGATCAAGAATATTTACATAAGCATTCATATTATTAAAATGATCTGTTGATATATTATTTTTTCTATTTTTGTCATCTATAATATTTATATTATCCTCAAATATCTTTATATTCTTAGGATCATTAGATAAATAGGAATAATATTTTACAATAGTATATTTAATATCATATACCCATTGAAATAAATTATAGGAACATATATTATTATTTTTTATAATTTTTAAATTTTCTATTTTAAAGAATTTATAAAAACCAAATACATAACACATAATACCAAAAGAATATGTCACATGACATATTTCGTCATATGTCTCATTTAATATTATATATTCATCATTTAATATTTTATATAATATATTATTTTCTTGACATATATTCATAATATCATAAAGAATATTCATTTTCTTCTTTTCTGTTAAAAATGATATATTATCATCTTTTATAAAATTAAAACATTGTATGTAATCATCAAATGTTTTATCATCACAACCTTCTATGAAATTATCATAAATGGGTTCTTCACTATTTAGATTTTTCTTCCCTTGTTTCTTCGTCTTTTTCTTACTATTACTATTATTATTATTATTATTACAATTATTACTATTATTATTATTATTATTATTATTATTATTATTATTATTATTTATTTTATTATTTATTTTATTATTTTCACACTGATCATTATCCTTGCCATTTTTTTTCTCTTTTTCTTTATTATGTTCCATTTTCATCTTATGATTAATACAATATTCTATTATCCTCTCCAAATTAAACAAAGGATCATGTATGATATATTTTATTATGACATGATAATAACAACATATAAACAAATTTTCATAAAACCTCCTATTCTTCGAACATTTCATATGAAGCAACAATTTTATAGGGATAATTTTGTTCAAATATTTATTAACAACATCATTTATTATATCATTTCTTCTAATCGTTTTATAATTTCTTTTTTTCCTTTTTATATAATTACTAAAATTTCTTATAATATATTCAAATGATGTAATATATTCATAAAACAGCTCTAACTCGTTATCTAAACTTAACTCTTTCATTTTAAATATATAATTCAAAATATCGATGATTAGTTATTTTTCACTTATCCAAATAATAATAATAATAATAATTAATATTATATATATATATTATTATTATTATTATTATATTCTCTTCTTTATTTTATTTTATTTTTTTTTTTTAATAAATTTACAAAATGATATTCTATTATTTTCTGATCATTTTTTCTAAATACATCTCAAGGAAGAAATATATAAATTATATTATATTATATTATATACATATATATATATATATATATATATATATATATATAATACATTTCAACATATAATAATATGTATTATTATATATACACATATAGGTGAGGAGACGTCCCTTGAAAAAATGTATTTTTCTCTTTAAATTTAAATAGTTAATAAATATATCTCCTTCATACATCAAAACACAAATCTTATTTTTATTTTTATTTTTGTGCACGGGATTAAATAAAAGATATACTGTTTTTATTTAATCTTTTTTTTATATATTACATTTGTAAACATAAAAATATAAATAATATATAAATAAATAAATAAATAAATATAAATATATTATATATATGTATGTATGTATTACTATATCTATAAAATATATATTATATTATTTATTTTATTATTTATATATTATTTTTTTTTTTTTTTTTATTTTATTTTTTTTTTTTTTTATTATATTTTTTTTCTTCTTTCAACAGTACAACTTAAGTCATAATAATCATTATATATATAATTTTTTATTATATAAATACGTAAAAAAAATGAATACAAAAAAAAAAAAAAAAAAATACAATAAATAAAATAAAATAAAATAAAATAAAATAAAAATAAAAAAATATTAAAATGACAAAATGTTGTATTATAATAATATATTATATATATATAATATTAAAAAATGTATAATATGATAAATATATATAGTATATAACATGAAATAATATAACATATATATAATACATATTATATATATAAAATATATTCTTTTATATATTTATTTTTATATAATAATGCATATATATATATATATATATATATATATATATATATATATATATATGTATATGTATGTATTTATAATTTATTTATTAAATTATATATATTATATACATATATAATATATAATTATTTTATATACTCTCATAGATAAATAAATCTTACCGTTATATATTAATATATATATATTATTATTATATTATTTAAGGCTTATATATATATATATATATATTTTAATATTTATTTATAATTAATATTCCATAATAAAAAAAAAAAAAAAAGTGAAAATTTCATATATAATAAAATAACTATAATTTTTTATTATATTTTTATTAAGTATATCTTTGTATACTTTTCATATATTAGGAAGAAAAAAGGAGAACAAAAACTTTTTTTTTTTTTTTTTTGTATAACGTTTTATTTTCTTTTAAAAAAGTTTTAAAGGTCATACGTATATATATATAATATATATATATATATATATATATATAAATATTTATTTATATATTTATTAAAATTACAATAGTTCAATTTATGTCGATTAAAAATTAAAAACAAAGATTATTATATATATATATATTAAATAATGAATAAAACTGTTGTATAAATATAATATAATATATGTAAGTGCGCTTATAAATAAAACGACCCTTAAGGGTTCACACGAATAAATTTATATATATATATATATATATATATATTAATATATGTATATATTAATAATTTAATTATCCAGGTTACATATTTCAAATTATATATTATTAAAAGTGTAATAAAAATAATTTTATGCACCGACAAATTATTAGTAAAAAAAATTTATATATTCATTTATATATATTTATACAAAAGGTCACAACATTTATTATTTAAATAAGATATTTGTCGATATAAGTATTTATATAAATCATACATTCGGTATATAAATATTTAATACGCCATTATTATATATAAGTCCAAATTTGAGCGCTTCTACAAGGAAAGGAAAATATATAAAATTGTAAAAATAAATAAATATTTACAAATATGTAAATATAATATATATATATAAATATGTTTGTGTAATTTTTTTTTTTTTTTTTTTTTTTTTTTCTTATGTCTTTCTTACGTTTAAGTATTTTTTTTAATAATTAAATTTCTTGTCTTTAAACATGAAAAAATGTTCATATAAAATGTAAAGAATAAAATGAAGCATTAAACGTAATATTTATTTAGCAGGGTAATACCCCATATCCGAATAATTAAAAATATATATATTGATATATAAATATATATATTTATATGTATATCTTTGTGTAATTTTTTTTATTTTTGATCATTCATAAAATGGGTATATAAGAAATATATTATTTTTCTTCTACCATTTGAAAAATGTTAATATATCCAAAAAAAAAAAAAAAAAAAAAAAAAAAAAAAAAAAATACATACATAGATACATAAATACATATATACATACATAGATAAATACATATATACATACATAGATAAATACATATATACATACATATATACATACATAGATAAATACATATATACATACATATATACATACATATATATTAAAAATTTGGTGTCTGAAAAAAAATGTTCAGATATAAGAAATGTATACAACTTATTGTAAATAAAAAATAATATATACATATATTTATTTATATATATATATGCTTTTATGTTTTTCCTTTTTGGGGTTGTAAATAAAAATTTGCATGTATACTAAATATTAATTTGATATTTGTGGAATATATAAAATCTCAATGATTTAAAAAGATTTGTAACTAGGTAAGGCAAAAATATATCTACCAACATTAAGAAGAAAAAGAAGAATTTAAAACGTATATTAGGAAAGGACACGAGAGAGAAAAAGTAATTTAGGAAAGGGAATATATCCATAACTAAAACAAAAAGAAAAAAAAAATTGACTGCAAAAATATAAACAATTTCTTTATTTTTATGAATAGGTACCATGAATGGTAGACCTTCATAATTACAAGAAAAAATGGATAAATTAATACAATAAATTAAATAATAGATACATGTATTTACTAAATTTGGTATAAAATCTCCTTTGATATCTGGTATATAATTAATTTCTCGATATACACAAGCTAATTTCCAGCCATATATTAATATAGAGAAATGAATTATAATTTGTGATAATAATGATATGATAACACTAAAATTAAATAATGAATTGGGAGGAGAATAATTCGTAATGTTTTTTAAAGGAGAAGTCTTTGATATTAAAACAATTAGACATGTATATAATAATGATATAATAGTTGTTTGGGCATCACTTAATTTAACACCATCTAACGTTAATATAGATACAGAAAATGCTGTAATTAAAGAATTTATGATCATCAATTTATACATCATAATTACTTTAGATAATGCACATCTACCACATGATATTATCTCTTTTACACATTTGATATCATTCCCTTTATATGTAAATGGAGATGCTATACTTGCTTCACCTAACTTTATTAATGGTAAAGAATCATCCAATGATTGTAACATCTTATCTAATTCTTTCTTTTTCTCATTATATAATTTCATCTGTTCATAAGACCGTCTAAAATTTATACCTCCTAAATTATTACTATTATTATTTATTATATTTCTTGCTTCTGAATAAGAAGCTCGTAAATTATCATATACACTTTTTACACGTCCATCACCATACATATTCATCATCCTCATATTATTATGATTATTTAACAAACTCTTTCTATCATCATTTAACACACTTTTTCTGTTCCCATCTCTATTTTTATAACTTATTTTTATACTTAATAAAGATACACCTACATGCGCTGCCTTCAAAGCAGCCATGTCGTTTGTCCCATCACCACACATAATCGTAATATAACCAATTTTATTTAACGTCTTAATTATTATTTCTTTATTTTTTGGAGACATCCTACAAAATATATGCACACCTCTTATAAGCTCATTAAATATATGCAAATTATTTTTATACACTTCCAAGAAATAATCAATAATATCGCCTGTTATACACAACGAAAAGATTTCACTACATACCTTAATATATTCTATATTATGAATAAATGGTAATATTTTCTTATTTTCTCTATTCATAAAATATAATATATTACTACATTTATTATAATTAACTTCTATTATTCTTATGAGATTCTCTACATGGTTCTTTAAAATAACACTCGTTTCTTTATTTTTTAAACATGTCAAAAATTCGATGCAATCTTTAATGTCGTCATTCTTAAAAATGGCATGATCATATCTTAAATCCTTTACAACATTATTTATTTTATTTTTACACACATCGTCACTCTGATTCGTATCACATGTATGATTATTATTAGTCGTCATTATATCTATCATATTGATCATGTTTGTTCTTTTTTCTCCTATGAGGTCATATGATATTACCTCATTCATTTTAAGAATTAAAATATCCTTACACGTTACCTTAGGTACAATATTAACATCTTGAGATACCTGACAAGCTGTCAAAGCATTATCTCCTGTTATCATTATATTTTTAATTCCCGCATTTTTGATATGTAAAATATAATTAGGTGTAGTAACTTTTATAGGACATATAAATGTTAAGAAACCGCAAAAATATAAATCTTTTTCAACCTCTTCCCTTGAAATATTTTCTTTATACATATTATTATCTAAAATATTTACAGCTAAACATAAAACACGATATCCTTTTATGGATAAACTATTTAATACCTCATCATAATGTTCTGGTACTTTCTTTAAAAACCTTTTCATTATTTCAGGAGAACCTTTGCTTACAACTAAATATTGTTTTACAATTTTATCCTTATTTTCTTTCTTTTTTTTAACAAAAAGGATATTTTTAATTCTATTTTTCTTTTTCTTTTCCTTCTCCGTATGCTTATAACAAATATCGTTATGGTGTACATCATTATGACGTATATCTTTATTATGTATATCTTTATTATGTATATCTTTATTATGTATATCATTATTAGGTATATCATTATTATGTATATCATTATTATGTATATCACAATTCTGATCAGCATGATCATCACTTTCAGTATCATATTCATTATTATTTTTTCTTTTTAATTTTCTTAACATTTGAGCACTTTCTTTATAAGGAGTAGTCTTATAGATCTCATGTCCATTATTACGTAATACATGCTGTTTTGTATTTTTATACTGTTCTTCATTCTGTTCGTCCGAATCACAAGTATCCGTTTCGTATTCGTCCCCATACCAATCGTGTTGAGAGCCCTCATGCAATATAATGCAAGTCATTCTTTGTAACTCTGAAGAAAAAAAGAATCTTTTGACAATTTGGAAATTTTCTAAGGATTGATTTTTTATTTTCTTCTCATTGTTTTTATGATATTTTTTATCCACAACATTATCATTGTTAATATTGTTATTATTGTTATTATTGTTATTATTGTTAATATTATTTGTATATACATAGGTATGGTTCAAACTTTTCATGACACATTTTAATTTTAGAAAAGAGTTTTTTTCTAAAGGATCACCTAACAATTTGTTATTTAATGTACATATAGAATGACAACCAGCTATTACGGATAAGGAAAAAAAAGGAATTTTCTGTTTATTTATTATGGATTCATTAATTTCATTTATTCGTTTTAAATTATCATCTAATCCAAATAAACCTAAGACTATCATATTATCTTCTGTTAATGTTCCTGTTTTATCAAAAGCACATATATTGGTCTTGCCCGAAAAAGGTAATCTAAAAGGCTCAGTACAATAAATTTTCATATTGTATAAATATACTATAGATATAGTTACTGCTAACGAAAGAGTTATGGGAAATTCTGGTGGTATAACAGCTGTTATAATATGTGATACAGATAATAATAATTTATATAAATTTCTTTCCTCATTTGTTTTTAATACACTATATACAACATATGCACTTGAACATATAGAAAATAATAATAATATCATAAGGAAAATTATAGAATCAATACTTGATGAATTTACTTTCTCGGATGTATTTATTATAGTACGTACTAATTTACCTTGATATGTAGAAAATCCACTTCTTAATACTATACCTATACAACCATTCACGGGTAATTTCTTACCATTAAATTTATTATTTTCATTTTTTGTCATTAATATATTTGTTCCTGCATATACAATATGTTTCTTATGTTTATTTTTTATATCAAGTCTATTACAAAATAAAGAATTACAATAATTACTGCTCTCATAATCACATTCTTTATCTTTTATAAATTCATTTTCATTATTTTCAAAATTTTTATAATTTAACCTTTCGACATTATCATCTCCAATAAATCTATAACTATTATTATTACTGTTGTTTTTATTATTGTCGTTGTTTTTATTATTGTCCTTTTTTTTATTATTGTTTTCGTTTTTATTATTGTCCTTTTTTTTATTATTGTTTTCGTTTTTATTATTGTCCTTTTTTTTATTATTGTTTTCGTTTTTATTATTATTGTTTTCGTTTTTATTATTATTGTTGTTGCTTTTATTATTTATTACACTTTTATCTATGCACGCCTTTATTAAAGGAACAGATTCTCCTGTCAATATAGATTCATCCGTTATACACGTCCCATCAATTAATAACGTTTCGCATGTACATATATTATTATCCGTAGCAGTCATATCATTTGTTAATATATATATATCACCTGGTAATAACTTATTTGATTTCATAATAGTCCATCGTAAATTACGATACACATACACGTCCTGAGGATCCACCTTCATTCCATTTATCATATTAAATTCTCGTATACGTTTGTTAATTAACTGTGATTCCAAAATTATTAAAATAAATATTGAGAATATACCAAAGTACCAATAACTATCTAACATCCATAATACTATACTAAAAAATTGAAATATAAAAAAAGGAGACAACATTGATTCGTATAATAATTCTTTAAAACAAGGACAAGGTATATCATATATATTTTCACCATACTTTTCAACATTATTATGTACAAATATATCATATGGTATTTCAAAACAACTCTTCTTATAATAAAAATTATAAAAATTGTTATTAACATTATCATCCCTTACAACATCATTATGTATACTATTTTTTATGCTATCTACTTTTTTTTTATTACTACAAATAATATTTCTATCTACATTATGGTTATGTGTATCATCCATATCATCCTTATTATAATCTCCAAATATATCATTCTTATTAATATCCTTTTCACACATATTATCATTTTTTAATACATCTATAAAATTATTATTTCCTTTATTTGTTTTACCTCGATATTTTATATTTATCATATTTTTTTTATTCATATCATATACATTATCTACATTCTTCTCTTTACTAATAAAATCATTACAATTAAAATTTACATCATCTACCTTCTCATCTATATTTAAATTCCCTTTCTTATCATTATGTAATGCATATAAAATATCCAATTTCTTTATTACACTCTCTATATTATTACATGTTACTCTATCCTTTATATCCCTCATCATTTTATTATTATATATATCCATTTTATTTATGTCCTTCCCTTTAGGATAATCTAATAATCCTTTCCAATTCAAATAAAAAGACAAGTTGAAATTATCAAAATGTTTAAGTGATTCAAATATAAATGTCTCATAATTAAAAATATATTTCTTCTGTTTATAAAAAAAATATATATCATTATCAATCTTTTTTAATTCTATTAATTCGGATTTAGGTTTATAAAAATTACAATCCATATTATATCTATTTTTATCATATATACCATTGTCTTCTTCACTTTTTATAATACACGGTTCAATATACACGTGTGTACAGAAATTTTTTAAATTATATAAATACTTTTCCTTATTCTTACTATATAACGATTTATATGATATAAACAAATTTATTTTTATATTCCATTGTGATAAAAGAAAAAGTAAAAAATGTAAAAATATAAACAACAATAAACATATAAATTCTATACTATAAAATATGTATATTAAATTATATTTTCCTACTATTATAGGTTTAAATGATTTCTCATTTTTAAAATCATTATTCTCAAAAGTTTTTGCCCTTTTTTCTTTTTTCTCATTATCACCAATAATCTCTTCATTCTCTTTTACATATTTATTATATACCCCTTCATTATTAATTACATTCATATTATCATTTCTAAGTTCAACATTATTAATACTTTTAACATTATAATTATTTTGTTCTAAAATTTTCTCTTTTCCTATATTGCCCAAATCAGAAGAAGTCGGTTCAAATCTTTTTACATGAACAAATGTTTCCTCATTCACATTTTTATTTTTCAAAATTTCAATATATTCATAATCTTTTGGTTGAGCTTCAAATTTCTTATTTTGTAAAATTAAATTCAAAAATATAAGATAAACAAAAAAGAGCAATACATCCAATCTTAGGTGCTTCTTTTTTTTCTTATAAATTAGAATATTATATTTACTTCTCATTATTTTTTTTAATTTACCAATAAATTGTAAAATATAAAAATATAAAAATATAAAAATATAAAAATAACAAATGCTAAATAAATATTATATATATATATATATATATATATATATATATATAACATATGCGTGTGTAAATATTATTATACTTTTAAACATAAAGATACTTTCCTCAAACACACAAAACTATACAACAAAGAAAATAATAAAAATAAATAAATATAAACATATATTTATATATTTATATATATATATATATATATATGTTTTTTTTTTTATTTATGTGTTTGCCGATTCATAAGTAAAAAATATTTATAAGGTCACAATTTATAATAATTTATATTAAAAAATTAATACATATTTTAAAAATAAAGAAAATATATAAACAAACAAACCCTATATAAATATGTAAAAAAATATATAATATTAAATATATGTATATATTATTTTTTTATCTTTTATAATTATTTCTCTTTTTCATAAATACAAAAAGCATATTCTTAAATAATATTTAGAATTTAAAACATTCCCATATATTCCACAATGAAAAAAAAATATAAGAAGAAATGTTTATTATAACAGAAATAAAAAAAAAAAAAAAAAAAAATTTATAATATATAAATAAATATTTAAAACATAATAAAATATGTACAATATATTTTTTAAATATACTTTTTTTTCCTCTGTTTTTTCTTTTATTAATATATATATTATATATATATATATATATCTTAATTCTTTAATTTTTTTTTTTTTTTTTTTCCCCAAAACTTTTCTGTATACTTATAAAAAAAATATATAATTTTGAAAATACTTAAATATCAATAAATTATAAAGGCTCTTATTTTTTCCTTGAAAAAAAAAAAGAAACGTTCTCAACCAACTATAATATTCTATTAATCTACATGTATATGACATATTATATATAAATATAAAATTCATATATATAATTTACATATGTATATATATAATATATATAATATATATATATACATATATATAATATTTGTGAATTATTATTTTTCCTTTTTTTTTTTTTTTTTTTTGTTTCATTATAAAATCATACTTATTTTTTAAATTTAAATTTTTATAACGTTAAACATAAAAGAAATATATAATCAACACAAATATGTAATTTATATAATTATATATATATATAATATTTCTATTTTATTTATAAATATTTTATATTATACATATCCATATATTTCTTTTTACTTTCCATAATATTTTACATCCTTCCACATTTTTTTAAATATAATCATTATATGTTTTAGTTTTTTCTTTTTTTTTTTAATTTATCTTTTATTAATGTTACATCTTTTTTATTAATGTTACATCTTTTTTATTAATGTTACATCTTTTTTTTTTATGTGTTAACTTTTTAATATATAATAGAAGATAAAAAAGAAATATAAAACATGTTCCTTTTTATAATTAGTGTTTTATTTAGATAACTAAAGTAATTTTTTTTTTTTTTTTTTTTTTTTTTTTTTACAACTTATTTTTAATTTGTGAAATAACAATTTTTTTATTTTTTTTCGTATGATAATCATTGACACTTATTTCTTACCATTATGTGTAATTTATTTTTCTTAATTTTTTTTTTTTTTCTTGTTGTCTATGAATAAATATATTTTTTAATATGTCCATCTGTTATTACTAGTAGATTCTTATCATCATCCAAGATCTTACACACATATTAAATAAATAATTACATATATATATATATATATATATATATATATATATATGTATGTATTTCTTTTTTATCCTTTTAAAACAAAATGAAGTGCTACGAAAAATCTGCATACGAAGAACTCTTAGAAGAGATAAAAGATGAGATTCCTTTTTTCAAGAAATACAATGAAGATTTCTTTTATAAAAATAAAAAATTAAAAGACTTAAGTAAAAGAGAGAATCATCATTTTGATGATATTTATAAATTATATGAAGAAAAAAATTATATAACAGATTATTGTAACTTATTAGTTGACGAAATAGATAATAGTTTTAAAATTATAGAAGATAATAAATCTATTCATAATATATGTAAATATTTTTTACAAAATTTCGATGAAAATGTTACAAATAATTATTATGATTTTATAAATGTGAATTATGTCTCTTCTAAAAATATAAGAGATACTATGATAACATATCTAAAAAATAATGCCTCAACAAATGTGCCTAATAAGGACACCAATCATAATAAAAGAAAAATAACAAAAAAAAAGATCAAAAATAAGGATAATATTAATAATAATAATAGTAATAATAATAATAGTAATAATAATAGTAATAATAATAGTAATAATAATAGTAATCTTATTAATCATCATAATAGTAATCTTATTAGTAATCATAATAGTAATATTTATATGTGTAAACATAACTATTCCTCATATTATAATTTCACCTTACAACGTGTATCAAAAATGTATGACAAAAGAAAAAAAAAGAACTTATATAACAAATACATTATAAATGGGATGGGGAAAAAAATACATATAAAAATTAAAAAGGAAAAAAATTATATTGGCAAAAAATTAAAAAATATTCATAAGGACAAACATAATATGAAACTACACATAAGTAATATAAAATATGAAAATAAACTCGAAAAAAAACATTCTTTTGAAGAAGAAATAAAAAATAATGAAGATACAGGATTTTGTGATATTTCTTTTATACCTTTCATAAATGATAATTTTCATATTAATTATGGAGCTATTATGGAAAATTTAAATAGTCAATATTTTAAATATATATATATAATTGATAATATAAAAAAGAATGAAAAATATCAACCATCTTTTAAACTAAAAACTGTACAAAATCATTCTCATCAAAATAAAAAAAATAATAATTTGATATATACAAATCTAGAAAAGCAAAATGATACTCATACAAACATTAATAATTATTTACAAGAATATAAGTCATCTGTTAATGTAACGTCAAATGAAAATTTTAAAATAAATAATGCAGCTAGCTATAATAGATTAATCATATTAGATGACCAGTCAGGTAAAAAAAAACTTTTAGAAAATGTGAGAAAAAATTCGCTAGTTAAAGGATGGATATATAAATTGGATTTTGAACAGAAATGTTTTTTTATTAAAATATATTCCATAAAAAATGATATATATGACGATGAAAAAGTACAATTTATTAAAACAGATAATGAAAAAAATGACAATTTTATATATGCATGTTTACCATTTGAATTTATAAATAAATACGAATTTCTTCAATGTTTAAATATTAATGGACTTTCTACACAAAACTTTCAACATCTTATAGGTACAAATATATGTGCGCATATATTTCATGATTCAGATTATATAAATACACATTTTCAAAATATTCTCAATAATTGTTATGTTCATTTTTTTATTACATTCAATTCAAAATATTATTATAAAAATGAAGCAGTCGGATTTTCGTCAAATGTGTTGACCAACAATTTAATAGTTTCCCGAAAAAATAATCAAAATAATGGTGATAATAATGATGCTAATAATTATGAATATAATGGTGCTAATAATGAGAATAATAATGTTCATCATAATGATGATAATAATAATCATTATAACTATAATATGGTTGACCTATTCGATAATTTATTAAATAATTTTAAATCATTGTTATATTCATCCAAAAAATTTTTTAATATAACAAATCTCAATTATAAAAAAGAATTCCTTCAATTACATCATTCAAATATCTCGTCTCATATACATTTCCATTGCAGAAATATGTCCGATCAACTATATGTAGGTAATATAATTACACTTAAGCAAAATCTTATCTGGGCTAACGAAAAATTTCTTGAGGCATTCAAAATTTATAGAAACAATAGTAAATATTTTGCTTTCCTAAAAAATTTCTTTAATTTTGATTTCTCATATATTCACAATGGGAAATATGTATATGTCTATGAGCAGAACAATTTTGTAATTGAATATGATAAGACCAATAATAACATGTTGAACAATATCAAAAAATGTCAAAGGGAAAAAAATGACACACACGGAACAGATAATGATAAAACAACACATAATGAATATTATAACTACTCTAAAGGAACCTACAGCAGTACCACGAAAAACGAAAGAGTAGATGAAAAATACTCTTCATCAAATACAGATAGTTCTGTAAATCCAAAGAAAAAAAAAAAAAAAAAAATCGATAAAAATTATATTAACTATTATCAAAAATTAAACCATAAAGAAAAATATATTTTTAAGAATGTTATCTTTCTAAATCCAAATTTGTACAAAAGTAAATGGATTTATGATTTTCTTAATTGTATTAAATTAACTATCAATTTAAATGATCAACATGTACTAGCCAATTTTCTACTGAGTTTGGTACTCTTAGAATTGAGTTGCTATTCGGAATCATTCCTTTTCTTATACAGAATTTTTAAAATTAAAAAAGCATTCCTTGAAAGTTATAAATTAAAAAAAATTATCTTTAGTGTTTTCATAAAACAGTTAAAAAAGTATGTCAAAGGAAATATATTATGGAATGTTATAATTAATTTTCAAAAATATGATTTGTTTAACATGACAGAGCAAAATTCGGAAGAATATTGCACAAATATATTTAAAAGAAATGTAAATATAATTAATACTTTTGAAAATATGTGATTATTTTATTTTATTTTTTTTTTTTTTAGAAATTTATTTATATTAATGATATGTCCGTTTTATATATTTAAAAAAAAAAAAAAAAAAAAAAAAAAATTAAAGTTTTATCACATATGGAATAATATTTAAATTAATGTAAAACATTTAAAAATATATATATATATATATATATATATATATAATATATGTACTTTTTTTTTTTTTTTTTGTTTTTCAATTGGTCTAATGTAACTCTTATGTTATATTAAAAATCTTTTAATCTGAGTAATGAAATGTTTAAAAACTATAATTATCTTAAGGATTAATTAATAACTAAATATATAACAAAAAAAAAAAAAAAAAAAAAAAAAAAAAAAAATAGCTTGTTCTACAAAATTATATGAACAAGTCAGGTAAAAATATAAACATTTAAAAACAAAAAAATTTTTAAATAAGACAATTTTATCCCTTTTACATACGTCTATAATATTAACCGTTTAATGCCATGCTTAAGCCTCTTTTCCTAAGAATATATATAAAAAAAAAAAATTTACATATATATAAATATAAATAAATAAATATATATATATATATATATAACATTTACATTTTCCAATATTTTCAAAATATCCATTTAAGTTATAGTTCATAATTTGAACTTTAATTTTTTTATTTTTACTTTGCTTCAGTCATTATTGGATTATTCATTAATCCCATGTCTATAAAAATATAATTTATTAACTCTACATCTTCATCCGAGAGTAAGGTTATTTTTTCAGTGTTCATCTGTGTATAGAAAAAGAGAGAATGTGGGAAAATATTTTATGTTATATAAATATAAATATATATATATATATATATATATATATATATATATATATATTTTTTTTTTTTTTTTTTCCTTATTCAAAACTTACAATATTAATCAAATTATTAATAAGTAACGTGTGATTGTATGCTTTATTAATTCTGATTGAATCCAATAATAAGATCAAATCTTTCATATATATTTTATCATTTAATATATTATGTGTAACTTCATTAAAATAATTATTTCTATGCTGATTATTTGATAGATTCATGTTTTCTATAATTTTATTTTTATTTTCTTCATGGGAATTATTGTCCTCATTTTTGTTTATATGACTTTTGTAATCTCCATATGCTTTTATATGATCTACATATTTCTTAAATGACATATTCAAATATTCAGATACATTTGTATAAAGAAAATGTTTTAGTTTATTTATTTTTTTTTCATTACTATATGATGATGAAATATAATGCAATAGATATACAAATGAATTAAAATTGTTTTTCTTATATGTAAGAAGATAATAATTATTAAAATATAACAAATTGGTTAGGTTGTCCATAAAATCTTTTTTATTTACATCTATTTGATCAAATATATATAATATGTCGGATAATATATTAATATCAAATATAAAACAATATTCTACATTGGCATTTATATTATTTGTTTTGGTAAAATTATAAATCATATCGAACTCCCCATTTTCTAACAAATTATAAATTCTATTAATTTCATTATCCATTTTTTCAAGAAAATTCAAACAAATAGTTTTCATATAATTGCTTGTAATTCCATATATTTTTATAGCTCCTGGTAAGATAAAATGTACGTGTTTTATTAAAAGGTGTGTCTTAGTAATTATAAGAGAAAATAATTTTTGCTTAATATCTGTACTAAACTTTATATTAAAAGATGAAAATAATTGCAGAAATAAAACAATTTGTTTTGTATTTAATTCATAATCTAAGTTTGTTATTTCATTAAATATATATAAAATAGCTGCTCTTGAACTAGCGGGTGTAACATTATTTTGGTTAGTTAAAAGATTTAATTCATACTGCGATTTTTGTAATATATCAATATATTTATTTTTTTCTATTTTATAATTACAAATTTTATTATTATTATTATCAATATATATTACTCCTGTACCATTCATATGCTTCTTTTTGTTGTTATAAAAGATTAACTCGTTTTGTGAAAAGCCTATTAAAATAAAAAATAAATTGTCTATATAAATTTGCTTTTTTAATAACTTAATTAATTTAGCACACTGAAAAAGAAAATAAGATGCTATATTTATATTTGTAAAATATTTATGAAGAATTAATGTATAGGAGCACATAAGAAAATGTCGTGGTGTGATAAAATTCACGTTATTATGAATTAAAATATTGAGTAATTTATTAAATAATTCTTGATCCTGTAAATTTAATAAAACCTTTTGTGATAAATAATAATAATGGAAAATACTACTAATACTTTTAGAATCTATATCTTGAATATTGGAACATATTAATTTTTCAATAATTTTATTTTCTAGGTTTTTTATTATATTCATATGTTCTCTTGAGAAATCAAAGCTTATTATATGTCTTTCACCTATATTCTTATAACAAATTTGATTACTAATATGGTGTGTGTATGTCGATTCGTTTTTATCATATAAATGATTATTGTTTTGACCTTCGATAAGAGATTTTTTATTATTATGATATGTTATATAATTTGTAATATTATATTCTTTTTCAAAATGTTTTTTTTTTTGGTCTATAATGATTTGATTTTTATCATGAAGAATTTTTTTTTTTTTTTTTTTTTTTATTTGTTTGTAATTTCGTATGTGCTCAAATAAGCGTCCTTTTATTTTTTTCATATAAAATTTATAATAACCTATACTGTGTAATATCATAGAACATGATAAGGTTGAAAGGGTAGAAATATTATTTATAAAGGTAGAGACGTGTTGATAAAATAAAGCATTATATGAATGTATTCTGGATAAACATGTAAAGGATAATGTTAATAATTTTAAATTGTTATATGTAAAGTTAATATAGACATTTTTTAATAAATGAGAAAATATATACTTACTACTACTACTACTACTACAAATATTACTTTTATTACTTTTATTATCTTTATTATGTTTCATTTTAATAAAAATATTCAACATATATATAATATGCTTATTATTAACAATTTTATCCTTTTCATTACACATTTTTTTTATATATTCATCAATCAATAAAATAATAGGTCTCATGTCATTCCTTTTATGAAATAAAAAAATAAGAGAAAAAAGTTCGCTATATGAACAATATTTTTTTATAGATATTATTCTATTTTGAATACATGAGAAAAATAAATCGTTAGGTATATAACCTATTAAATCATAATCATTATATATATCTTCATTATATAAATTTTTGTCATCATATATTTTATTTATATTATTGTTTTTTAATTTTTCTTCTAGATAATAATTAACATAATTTTCTTCTTCGATAAACTGAAAACAATCCAAAAGAAAAGTTGTATTATCAAAAACTTCTTCATCATGATATAATTTTGATAATTGTATTATCAACTCATCATATTCTTCATTATTATATTTATAAGGGTTCATATAATTATTTGAAGAATCATTTATTTCATTTTTAATATTTGATGATAACTTATAATTTTCAAAAGTATTTCTACCATGTTCCTGAGAATATATAATATTAGTATTACTATGACAATTATAATTTTTATTACTTATATTCATGAGATTAAATTCTTCTTTTATATTATTTACATAATCTTTAAAATCATTTTTATTTTTCCATTCCTTTTTATTTAATAACACTTTCTTATAATTATTGAAAAAATGTTCTCTGTCAAAATATATAGCTTCATGTAATAGCTTTATCAATTCTTTTTTTTTTCTAATATATATGTGTTCAACTAAGAACAAGGGCATGTCAATAATTTTGTCATTTTCTACATGTAATTTATATATTCCTTTTCTATTAATTCTTTTTAATTTATTAACATAACGGATCATCCTATAATCTTTATACCCCAAAAAGGAAGATCTATATAATAAATAATTAAATAATTAAATAAATAAATATATATATATATATATATATATATATATGTACCTTTAATTAATGTTTCTTTTTTGTCACATGGAATTATATTATTATATATAAAATATTCCGTACTCTCTACACATACATAAATATATAATATATATATATTATATATTATATTATATATATTTTATAAAATATTCTACATTATTCAAATTCAATAAAATATTAATTTATATGTTCATTAAATTATTTATAAAAAGGAGAACACACTTTAAAAAATATTTTATATCCCAACGGAACCATATACATTTTATGGTAAGTATATATAATATATATGTATATTTTTTTTTTTTTTTTTTTTTTTTCTTTGGAAACTCTTTCGGTTCTAATAACTAAGATTTGTTTATACTATTATGATTATTTTTTTATACATTCCATTTATTATATATATGTATATTCTTATATATATAATATAATATAATATAATATAATATTAATTTTTTTTTTTTTTTTTTTTTTTTTTTTTTTTTCTTTTTCTGTGAAATCATGTAATACTTCATTCTTTCTTATATTGATATATTACATATTTTTTCCCTTTTTTTTTTTTTTCCCTTTTTTTTGTATACTTTAATTTTTTAGTGTTTTTATTTTTTATTTTTTATTTTTTATTTTTTATTTCTTACTTTTTATTTTTTGATGAAGAGCTCATAATAATTAAATATTTTTTTTAACATATATATAAATTATTTATCACAAAAAAAAAAAAGATGATAAGGAAGATCAAGGGAAAGACCATAAAGATATGACACATAATTACAACTACATATAATGAATATTAATGTTTTCTTTATTATTTTAATACTTATCCATGTAAGTACTCACATATATTATATTAGATGTGTAAAGGTTATATGTAATAATAACTTCTTAACAAAATGGAATAATAGATCATCCATTAAGAATAAAGGATGTAAGTCAAAAATATATGGTAATATATATAAAAATAAAAATAAAAAAATATATAGCAATATATATATTGATATATATAATAACCTTTGTAAGAATTTATATACAAAACGAAATATATACCTTTGTTATAATAAAAAGAGAAAAATACAAAAAAAAAAAAAATGTGCCCATATAAATGACATTGAAGAAATACGAAAAAAGGACATAAACGAATATATAAGTAAATTTAATTTTTTCAAGTTATATTATTACAATACATACAATTGTTTAAATAAAAAATGTGTATCCTTTATATCATGTTATAAGAGAGACTTTTGCTATAAAAAATTATTGAACAAAAGGATATGCCATTTATTCGAAAAGAATAATAATGATAAATACATAAAAAATTTGAAGTCTCTTAAAAAAATTGATAATACAATATTAGGAAAAAAGTTTGATGGAAAAGAAGAAGAAATAATTCATGAGATTCCTGAGAAATTTTTAAATTCATTTAAATGGGCCTTAGAATATAGATTAAAAAATACAAATTGTAATTTTATGAGAAGACTAAAGGTATCTAGAAAAACAAACGAACCTTTAAAGAGTTTAGAAAATTATGCTGTAGGTTATAAAGAAAATTTATTAGCCATGTTACAAAAAGAAAAAAATTTCTTTCTTAATGTTATACAAAAATTGAAATCTAAAGAATATTTTAATTTTGATATTTATAGTATATTTAAATTCCTTACTATAGATATACGCTTTTTATTTTATCCATCATGTCATGACGAATCAGCGATATTTTATCTGATATTTGGAAATCTAGAAAAATCAGTCAATTTCTTTTTAAAAAATAAACATACAGTTGATTTTTCATTAATACAAAATGAAAAAAATCAAAACCATAGAAACACTTATACAAATATCATGCTACAGCCTGTTAAAGTTAACTATGTTTTTGTTAATAATGAAAAAGGTAAGAAAAACGAACACATCAAAAATGATCAAGAAGAAAACCAAAAAATTGATGTGGAAGAAAAAATAACACAAGAGGATAAAGAGAAAAATATCGAACCAAATAAATTAGAATCTCATAATAATCTTTTAAAAGATTATGAAGAAATTAATACATCAGCATGTGTTGAAGGAAAGTTTAATTACTTCCTAAATAATTATGAAAGAATTGAATTTTTTTTCAAACATTATTTTAAAAATATAAAAGATTTAAAAGATTTTTTTAATACGATAAACGAAAAAGAAAATAGGAATACCAAAGATATTGTAAATTTTGATATGGATGGAAATACTATTATAAAAAAAACAAATGTACTAGAAAATGGAATCAACATAGAAATGATTAAAAAAATTATTTACACATCACCTAGATTATCACTTATTAATAAAAATACAATTATTAAAAGATTAAAACATTATAAAAATGAATTAGGTTATGATTACAAAGAATTACAACATATATTATATAATATACCACAATTTTTTGCATTTGGTAATTTAAAAAAAAAATACAAAGAATTATTATATATACATGAAACCATAAAAGAAAAAGATTTACAAAAACTAATTAAAATGTATCCAAGAATATTTACATATAATATCTATAGAACTATAAGACCAAAACTTTTATATTTAATTCTACATTTAAATAAACATTTTCATGATACCTTATTATTCCCACAATATTTTAGTTATAGCTTTAGATTAAGAATAATACCAAGACATATAGCCTATATGAATATTTATTATGATGATTATATAAAATATTATAATGATCTCGTTAAAAAATATAATTACGCTGATTTCAATAAATATTTTAATGAACTCGTATACAACAAAGATAAAAACATACCACCAATCGATCTTAAATCATTATTACAAACATCAAATCAGGATTTTATAAAGCATTACAATATATCGTATTATGATTTTGTGAAAGCAACACAGCAAGCCAAACACATACACAATCCTTTCATAATATATTAAAATGTAATATATATATATATAAATAAATTTTTTAAGTTAAATGAAAATATTTTACAATTTTTTCTTTTCTCATACATATAAAATGTATACACACAAATATTACATATATATATATATATATATATATATATATATATATATCTAACTTTTGTTTAAATAATATTAACCTTTCCGATTTTTAAAAAAACATAAGGTGCTTAAAATTTTATATCACTTTTTAAGTTTTATTTGGGAATGGTCCATCATACCCAGGGGATGAATATTGAAAAGATATAAAAAAGGGAAAATAAAATAAAAAAAAAAAAAAAAAAAAAAAAATTAAAATATATAAATTAAAAATATGTACATAAAAATATATACATAAAAATATGTGTAAATGTATATATATATATATATATATATATATAAAACATTTGAAGAATTTATATTCATGCTCACAATTTCATATAACTTATTTTCATTTTTATTTTTATAAAATGCCGTCTTATCATAATAAATGTTTGAAAAAAATGAAAACGTTTCCTCATACATATATCTATATATATATATATATATATATATATATATATATATATATATTTTTTTTTATATTATTGAGGAAACAATGTGTAATTATCTTATGTCTATGCTGTCATGTCTATGGTGGGATAAACGGGTGATGGTAATACGTCAATAATTCTAGATATATCATCCGTATTATATTTATAAAAAGTTTGATCTGATTTTTTTATAGCACATATTTCAACATTTGATGTTGAAAGTTTATCTTCCATAACTTGTCTTAAAACCGTAAGAGCTAAAATTTCAGCTTGTTCAAATGTCATATCTTTTTTATAATTTTCTTGTAATAATAATTCTGCTCCTTCTTGTGCTGAACCTATAGAAGCTGCTGAAAATCTTGTATTGGTTCCTGAAGGTTCAGTATACCATAAACATGGTCCGTTTTTATCGACACCACCAATTAATAAAGCAACTCCGAATGGTCTGCTCATAATCTTTTTTCTTTTACTATCAGACAAATTAGAAAAATCTAAAGCTAATTCAGATATTAGTTCTACACATGACTTTATATTTATATTCTCATTATAAATAAATTTATAATGATTACACTCGACTCTTGCATAATCAATTAATGTTCTTGCATCAGCCATCAAACCACTCATCGCACAACCAATATGATCATCTATCGATAATAATTTCTCAACGGAATCTTTTTCGATAAGTGTTGAGGAAATTCTTCTCTCGGATGCTAATATCACTCCATCGTTCACACAAATACCTACAGCCGTACTACCAAGCTATAAAGGAACAAGCACATAAATGAATGAATAGATATATACATATGTATATGTACATATATATATATATACATATATATATGTATGTTTTTATTTTTTTTATTTTTACTTTTATCGCCCCTAAGGCATATTCAACTTGAAAAAGTCGTCCTTCAGGAGAAAAGGTATTTACTCCCCTATCATATTCACTCCTAAAAAAATAAACATATAAATATATAAATATATATATATAATATGTACATATATATAATCAGCTATTAAGCTAATATGCATATTTACACATAATAAAGCAATAAAATATATATTTAAATAAAAAGGAAAAATGTAATATCATAAAAAAAAATATATATATTTATTATGTCATATATATATATATATATATATATATATATATATATATATATTGATTTATTTATTTATTCTATTCTTTTACCTTGTTGAAAACATGGTGACGTATATATTATAAATATAAGATAAAAAAATATTAAAAATATATATTATTATTTATATATATATAAAAATATGTAATTCCTTCTTAATAAATAAATAAATAAATAAATAAATATATTATATATATATATATATAATATATCAATATATTAAGCTTGCATATATATCTTAATTTATTCCATAAAAAAACAAAAAAAATAAAATAAAATAAATAAATATACAAAAATATTTTATTGTATTATTTTGTTTTTTTAACACAATACTTAGAATTATATATTTTAGTATATGTGTTCAAAGGCATATGGAAAAAAAAAAAGAAAAGAAAAAAAAAAAAAAGAAAAAATAAAAAAAGAGAGAAAAAAAAAATTGTACGTATGTAATAATATGCCAATTTTATGTATAATATAGTAGCATATTCTATTGTACATATATATATATATATATATATATATATTATATAATATTTTTATTATGTGGGTATTATAAAAATATAAGATTCCATATAATTACGAAAGAGTGATTATTTAATTATTATATAATTTTTAATATATTGAAATGATAAAATAATACAATATAATTATATTGATATGGTAATTTTCTGTTTGTTCTCGTTTCATAAATAATATTAATTAATAATATATATATGCCACATATATAATATATATATATATGATTAAACTCCGGAAAACATAAAATATTCATACATATGTAATATATATATATTTATATTTACTTTTCTATTCTCCATCCTAATTTTATTAAAAATGACGCTTCTCTAAAATATTGTACCAAAAAAAAAAAAAAAAAAAAAAAAAAAAAAAAAAAAAAATATATATATATATATATTTATAATAAGAATATAATAACAAATGTTCACTTAAAAAATATGCACAAAATAAAGGTACTGGAATTGTATTGCGGAATAGGAGGATTACACTATAGTTTACTTCAAGCTTTTAACAATTTTGTTCATGCAAATAAGATAACAGAAAAAAAATGTGATACATATAAGGATGGTATACATAATCATATGAGCAATAATAAAAGTATCGAGATCCATAAATATCATGATTGTACTTTAACATGTTTAAATGATTTATTTTGTTTTATTTCAGTAGATTTAAACCCTGTAGCTAACCAAACTTATTTTCATAATTTTAAAGATTCGACAATTTTGTTAACACAAACGAGAGATGTCCATAAATTTTTTAAATGGAAATGTGATAGTATGGATAAACAAAGCAATGGATCGACACATAATGAACATGAAAAAACACAAAAAAAAAAAAATAAAAAAAAAAATAATGATGATGATGAAAAGAATAATATTTTTAATATAAACAAAAATTATATTATACAAACAGACATAAATAATATTATGCCAGAATTTTTAAACAATCATCATTTCAACATTTTATTAATTTCTAATCCTTGTCAGCCATATACAAGACAAAATCAAAAATTTAAAGAAATAAATTTGGATCTCCTTTTCTGCAAGAATAACGAATACAAGCAAAATGTAAATAATAACATTAGTAATGATAACAATAGTTTTTATAGTAATCATAATGGTGATGAGAACCATCAATTTAATGTAGATAATATAAATATAGATGAACTAAACAATTATATATACAATGACAAAGATGAAAGAACAAAAAGTTTTATACACATATGCACTTTACTAACCAAAGTAGATTTTAAAAATTTACCAGAGTATATATTTATTGAAAATGTAAAAAATTTTGAACTCTCTTCTTCTTTTATATATTTTTTATATTGTATTAAAAATAATTATTCTTTTCAGACATATTTACTTTCCCCTTTACAATTCGGTATACCCAATGAACGACTTCGTTTTTATTGTATATGTAAAAAAAAAAATTATGATTTTAAACATGCAAATAATTTATCAGGAATAAATTATATAAAGGATAAAAACCTAAATTTATACACAAATTCTTTAATACCCAAGAATTATTTACATAAAAATAATATACATGAACAAAAAAATAACCAAGGTGATAATTATAATAATATCTCTTGTGAAAATGTTATATTCTATACACCAAATTTAATAACATATCTAGATGTCAATAATAATTTTAATATAACAAATAATATATGGAATCATATTAATATATATAATAATTATTTGGATAATTATCAAGTTCAAAATCAAGTATTACAAAAAAACGCTTCCTATTGTTTTGATATAATAAACATTAATAAAAAAACAACCACTTGTTGTCATGTGGCAAATTATTATCATCATCATCATCAGAAAAAAAAAGAAAACGTAAACAATATTTCTCCTGATGAACCAACCAAGCATATGAACGCAAAAGGAAATTACGCCATGTGCTTTACTTCTAATTATGGAAGGTATATAAAAGGATCGGGTTCTATATTATATTACAATCGAAAGGAGAATTCTAATTGCGCTGAACAAAAAACAAAAAACAAAGAAACAAATGTGTTAACAAAAGAGAATAACGAATATGTACATACATCTAATTACACATGCAATTCAATATCTAACTCTGATAATGACACATATGAAACACGGAGAAAAAAAAATTGCATGAAAAAATATGAACAAAATGTAAGATATTTTACTCCCACAGAGATTTCTAGATTAATGGGATTTAAAATGAAAACAAATAATAAAAACATAAATCAAAATGAAAAAGGAAAAAACACATATGGAAATGTTTTTTGGAATATCGATCATATAAATCATACATGTGCCTATTTTAGTAATGTACATTATTGTGATGTACAAAATAAAAATGCATGCTTATTAACATATCAAAATGTAACAAATCTAAATAATAATCATACTTATCAAAATTGTCATCAAAAGAATTGTTTATGTCATGAATTTGTTTTTCCAAATTTTTTAACAGACAGACAAAAATATAAATTAATTGGAAATTCAGTTAATGTCATTGTCATATCCTACATTTTTCACGTCCACAATATATTTGAGCATATACACATATAAAATATATATATATATATATAATATATATATGTATAAATACATTTTTTATATTTAATACCTTATAATAATTAAAATTTTTTTTTTTTTTTTTTTTTTTCTTTTAATTAATTAAAAAATAATTTGTCATTTTATTCTTTTGTTTTCACTTTTTTTTTTTTTTTTTTTTTTTTTTTTTTTTTTGTTGATGTCTTGAAAAAGAGAAATTTTGAAAACAGCTTTCCTCTCTCCTTTCATATATATTTTTTTATTAATTAAAAAATTAACACTTTTTATAAAAACAATTAAATTTTTAAAACATTTATGAAATAAAATAAATTAATATAATTATATTAAAAATATAATTTATCTTTTTGGATAATAAAATAATATTATAATGTTTTTAAATATATATATATATATATATATATAATGAAGTGCCTTCTTGTATTTTATAATATTATTTATATATAAATATTTCTCTCAAAAGATTATACTCCTATAAAAATACAATATTTTGTAAATATACCAATTTATATATATAAGCAAATATAATATAGTATTCATTTATATTATATTTATTATATGTTTTTCTTTTTCTTAATAAAAAAAAAAATATACATATATATATATATATTTATTTATGTATTTATTTGTTTATTTATTTATATATGAATAATAATATTTCCTATATAATAAAATTCGTATAATATTTCCTTTCTCCTTATAATTAAAATATGCCCTCTACATTTTTGCTTTTTAAAAACTTTTTATTATATTGAATATTATTATATATTAAATATATATATTATATATTTTACTATTTATACAATATTATTATTACAAATTGTATTTTTTTTTTTTTTTTTTTTAAATATGATGGTTTATAAATAATTATCAACCGTAAAATAATAATTAAAATATGATAAATATATTCTATATATATATATATATTAATATGTAAAAAAATTTAACGTTTTAATTTAATATATTACTATTATATGTTTTGTTTATATATATATATATTATTCTATATATATAATTATTTTCATATTAAAAAAATGTTGATATATATTATCAAGAGGAATAAAACTTTCTCTTTATTTTCTTTGTGTTAAAAGACCTCATCCCTTATAATTTGATACCTTATAGATTTATTTTTATATCAGCATCTTAATGTATCTTATTTATTTATACGTTTAATTATTCATTCATTTGTTCATTTATTCATTTATTCATTCTTTTATTAATTCATTTATTTTATTTTATTTTATTTTTTTTAAGTTGTTATTAATTTCTTTCTTCAATTTTGTAATGAAATTTCTTCAAATAATAAAACATCTCAAATTACAAAACAAAAAGAACGCACTCGATAATTTTGTAAATTGTCGTACCTATGAACATATCAGTAATATTAACAAATTATTCCTCAATAACTTTAGTTCCACGAAGGAACATTCTGAACATGGTCAGGTAAAACATGAAAACTTCCTGAACAGTACATTAAAATATGAAGAAAACAGCCAAAATGGGTCAACAAATAATTTAAAGAATGGAAAGTACAATATGTATGTTTCTGAAGGAAATGTTAATATAAATGAAGAGAAATATAAAGATAACAATATATCTAGTAATAATACTCAATATAATAATAATAGTAGTAATTCTGGTAGTTTGAATGATGAAGGACCACTATGGAAAGAGCACATTGATGATGTAGTTAACGAAAATAAAAAAAAAAAAATGAACAGATTTTATTTAGACAGTCAAGCAACCACAATGATTGACCCAAGAGTATTAGATAAGATGCTACCATATATGACATACATATATGGAAATGCTCATTCAAGAAATCATTTTTTTGGATGGGAATCAGAAAAGGCTGTCGAGGATGCACGAACAAATCTTTTGAATTTAATAAATGGTAAAAACAATAAGGAAATAATATTTACATCAGGGGCAACTGAAAGTAATAATCTTGCTTTGATAGGAATATGTACATATTATAATAAATTGAATAAACAAAAGAATCATATTATAACATCTCAAATTGAACATAAATGTATTTTACAAACATGTCGATTTTTACAAACAAAAGGATTTGAAGTAACCTATTTAAAACCAGATACAAATGGTTTAGTAAAATTAGATGATATAAAAAACAGTATTAAAGATAATACTATAATGGCATCATTTATATTTGTAAATAATGAAATTGGTGTTATACAAGATATTGAAAATATAGGAAATTTGTGTAAAGAAAAAAATATTTTATTTCATACGGATGCTTCACAAGCTGCTGGAAAAGTCCCTATCGATGTACAAAAGATGAATATTGATTTAATGTCCATGTCTGGACATAAATTATATGGACCTAAAGGTATAGGTGCTTTATATATAAAAAGAAAAAAACCAAATATCAGATTAAATGCCTTAATCCATGGAGGTGGCCAAGAAAGAGGATTAAGATCAGGAACATTACCAACTCATTTAATTGTTGGTTTTGGCGAAGCTGCTAAGGTATGTTCTTTAGAAATGAATAGAGATGAGAAAAAAGTTAGATACTTTTTTAATTATGTAAAAGATTATTTAACGAAACATTTAGATTATATTGTATTTAACGGATGTCAAATAAATAGATATTATGGAAATATGAATATATCCTTTTTATTTGTTGAAGGAGAAAGTTTATTAATGTCTTTGAATGAAATAGCTCTAAGCTCGGGTTCAGCATGTACATCAAGTACATTAGAACCTAGTTATGTGCTTAGATCTATAGGAATTTCAGAAGATATAGCACATACATCTATTAGAATAGGTTTCAATAGATTTACTACTTTTTTTGAGGTACAACAATTGTGTATAAATTTAGTAAAATCGGTCGAAAGATTGAGGAGCATCTCACCTCTATATGAAATGGAGTTAGAAAAAAAAAATCCCTCGAATGACGACATTCCAAAGTTTATATGGACATAATATGAAAAAAATAAAATATATAAATATACATATATAATTACCTATGTGCATTTTATGTGTAAATCGTTTTTTGTACTTTTAAATAATGGATATATAACATATATATAGAGAAATAAATATTTGTATTATAAAAAGAGTGTATACATATAAATATAAATAAATACACATTTAAATATATATATATATATATTTTATTTTTTTAATTTTTTTAATTTTTTTTTTTTCATTTGAATATGCTTGTAGCATTTTGTAAAAGTTATATTGAATAACTTTTTATTAAAAAAAACGGTAAATTAAAACTATTGACTTGTTTGGTTAATATATATATATTTATATATTTATTTATTTATTTATTTATTTATTTATTTATTTATTTATATTTTAATTGCTAAGAAACATGGAATGGCTTAGAGAATATATATCGTACTATATTATTATATATTGTACTTTTTATATTTGCATTAACATAATAAATATAAGATATATATAATATTTTTAAAAATTCGTTTTTCTGTACATTTAGTATATTACCTATTTATTTTGTGATTCAACATTTTTAAATAATAAAAAAAAAATTATAATAATAATAAATATGGTAAAGCTATAATTATAATAATGGGCTTCAGGTATATATTATAATATAAATTTTTATATTATTACATATATACCTTAATAAGAAATAACAGGTACACATATATAAATATTATATATATATATATTATATATATATATTATATATATATATTATATATATATATTATATATATATATTATATATATATTATATATTTGTATGTATAATATATTATTTTAAAATATATCTTATATTTTTTATATTCATTTTGAAAGGTGTTACGATTAAATCATATCATTTAACTTTTTTTTTTTTTTTTTTTTTTTTTTTTTTGGCACTTAAAAAAATTGTGACTTTCTCCATTTTCTTTATTAAGATACAAAAATGTATATTATTTTATATATTTCTTCTCATTATTTGGTTATATAAATAAATAATATATATATATATATATATATAATAATTCATTTGTATTTTTGCTTTTTTTTTATTTTTTATTTTTTGTGTTTCCTTCAGATTTTATAGTAAAATGAGAAGATCCTTATATTATTACATGTTTGATTTGATTTTATTTATTCATTTTATATTATATTATTTTATTTTTCGCCTTATTAAATAGTGATATAAAATATAGTTCTTATTATAGAATTATGAAAAATTATAAGTGAAATTATAGGAGCAAAAAAAAAAAAAAAAAAAAAAAGATTGCCTGATCCAATTATATATTAAATGTGTGAAGTATATTTTTTCTTTAGTTTTATTTGACTCATTTTTTTTTTTTTTTTTTAATTTTTTTTTCTGGTGTATTATAGAAAAAAATGAAAAGAATAATCTTATTCTTTTTAATTATATGGGCAATAAATATTAAGAGATATATAAATTATAATATAAAAATAAAATTAAAGACGTTTACTAATAAAATATTTATGTCCGGAAGAGTACAATTAAAATCAACAAAATTACAACATAGGAAAAGGCCAAGGAAAAGAAAAAAATCTAGCATATATCCAACTCCTGTGTTATATCATCCTAGACAAAGAGATTATTTTAATCTTCAGGGTGAATATACATGTCTTCCGAGTGAAGATATCTTAAATTTATTATCACAAAACAAACTATATTTATTAATACAAAGTATAAGAAATAAAAATAATGATGCTATAAATAAAATATTATATAAAGATGTGAATAATATATATATAGATAAAAATCATATATATTATGATGATAAAAATGTACAAGCAAAAGAAAATGGAAATATAAAAACAGAAACACAAAAAGGAACACAAAAAGGAACACAAAAAGGAACACATAATAGTAGAGATATTAATCATTTATATGACCGTGAAAAAAAAACTTGCAGAAATTTTATAAAATTTTCTAATTTTAATAAGTATTATAATGAAAAGAATAATTATACAAATGAAGATATTATTAACATAGATAATGATGATAATAATAATAATGATAATAATAATAATAATAATAATGATAATGATAATAATAACAATAATAATGATAATAATAACAATAATAATGATAATAATAACAATAATGAAGAACAAGAAAAAGGTAAAGACAACACCTTTGTTGATATAAATAATATTTATTTTTATTTCAAAAAAGTTAACATCACTAATATAAATAAAGATAATATAAATGATGATATATATAAAGAGTTATTACAACTAAAAAAAATATCGTTACAAAATCAAGATGAGATAGGTTATAATATATATAAATATTTTTTAAATATTATTACTAATGTAGAAAGAGAAAAATATATGGACGACTTTTTTTTAGTTAAATATATTAATAATATATGGATAAATAAAAATGTACATAAATATTTTTATTTCTTAAATTCTTTATATGATCGTATGAGGAAAATTTCTTATAAATTATTTTCTTTAAATTATAATATTGATATTATTGGTCATGATGAAGAAAAAAATAAAATGATGTATTTCCAAAGACATGAATTATTTGACAAAATTATAAAAAAAACGAAATATATACCAAACTATATTTTAAAACATAATTATATATATTCCAATAATATTTTTAATCTATATAAATATGATATAAATACAAATTCTTATATAAATAATTTTGATCATACATATAAAGAAGTATCCATTGATGACTTTTTACATAGCGAAAGAAAAAAAAATCTTAATATTTTCTATGACAAAGAAAAGTTCCAACCTTTCTATGAATATGCTCAACAATATGATAAAAATAATCAAATGAAATATATAATGACTGTTGTTTATGGAAAGGATAGGGAACAAAAGATTTCGAATGAACAAACCTCTGTGCAGCAACGAATAAATTATCATCAAGGGGATCATAAAATAAATCCAAACCAAAATGTAAACATTAATAATAATGATGACAAAAATAATAATAGTGACAAAAATAATAATAGTGACAAAAATAATAATAGTGACAAAAGCTATAATGATGACAAAAGCAATAATGATGACAAAAACAATAATGGTGACAATAATAATATTAATTATAATCATCATTATTGTAATAATCCAAATGAACCAAATTGGCTATCTGCAATAAGAAAGAACCCAGAATTAAAATACGAAATCTTAACCAAAATTTGTGAAAAAATGCAGGCAGAATTTCGAGAAATGAACGTCTTAACTGAAGATAATAAAATCGACTTAAACAGAATCGATGATATTAAAAATGATAAAGATAATTTGTTATATAAAAAAGTTTATGCTATGCGTGATTATTTTTATAAAATATTTTATGATCATTATAATCCAAATTTAGATATATATGAATTAGAAACCTATGTAGATGCAGAATACAGAACATTTTCTTATAAAAAGGATCTAGATGTTTTATTTAAAAACTGGGTTCTAAATGAAAAAAAACAATTACCAGTTGTACATTTTGCTAAGAAGGATGTTGAGCTAGCCAAAATCAGATACATGTCAAAAACAAAAAGGAAAGAGTTAGAATTTAATGAGAGGTTTGAGGAACGACATGGCAAAGGAAAGATACCCTTTAGAAGAAATTTTGATGAAACAAAAGAAGATGGACAAAAAGGTGATGATAAACCAAATGGTGATGATAAACCAAATGGTGATGATAAACCAAATGGTGATGATAAACCAAATGGTGATGATAAACCAAATGGTGATGATAAACCAAATGGTGATGATAAACCAAATGGTGATGATAAACCAAATGGTGATGATAAACCAAATGGTGATGATAAACCAAATGGTGATGATAAACCAAATAGTGATGATAAACAAAGTAGTGATGATAAACGAAATAGTGATGATAAACAAAATAGTGATGATAAACAAAATAGTGATGATAAACAAAATAGTGATGATAAACAAAATAGTGATGATAAACAAAATAGTGATGATAAACAAAATAGTGATGATAATAATGGAGGGAGTGAGTCCTCGTCGAATATTATTACAAAATCTCAAGAAGACGATAAAACAAAGAGTAAAAAGAAAGTTATCATAAAATCAATAAATTGTCTAATAAAATGGAATATAAGTAGCGAAAATGAATACAAGAAAAATAATGATGAAAATATATTGAAGGATGATGGCATAAATGTTGGAAATGATGATAATGACGATAATGATGATGATGATGATGATGATGATGATGATGATGACAATGTTGATTTTAATGATATAGATATTCCTAATAATGATTTAGATTCTTATGGGTTTTGTGATGAAAATATAGATGTATATGAAGATGAGGATCCAACTTTTGAAGATATACATTATGCTAAACTGGTTATCTATGATGATAATTATGATAAACAAGAATTTATAGAAACATTAATGAAATATATAACAACATGTGATTATAAAAGAGCATACTCTATATATAACTCATTAAAAATTAAAGGTAAAGTAGATAATCTATACTTCAAAAATTATGAAAGAGCCGAAAATATAGCATTTCTTTTACGACAATCAGAACAAAAAATTTTAGTTGAGGCAGAGTTTTTATAGAAAAAAAAAAAAAATATATATATATATATATATATATATATTAAATATTTTTTTTGTCTACTAAAAAATTAACTATTCCTAACATTTTATTCTTTTAATATTTTATTTATTTTTTTTATGTAAATAGGTAGTTCGGGTAGCTATAAAAAGATATTACAATATATATATATATATATATATGTATATGTACATATGTATTTTTTTTTTTTTTTCTTTTCTTTTTCTTTTTTAGTGTAACCTTTGTTCATTCGTAAAATATGTAATATATCATATTAATTTTAATTACTCATTATTATTTTAATTTTTTTTTTTTTTGGTATTTTTTTTATTGAATGTATATATATAAATATAAATATAAATATAAATATATATATATATATATATATATATATATATATATATATATATTCATATGTAATGTTTATCTTTTAATTTTTTTTTTATTTCTTCATTTTCATTATTTTGTTTTGTTTTATTTTGTTTTATATTTCCTTTTTTTTTTTTTTTTTTTTTTTGTGTGATCACATGAAAAGTGGCTAAACTTTAAAAAAAAAAAAAATTTCCATTTTTTAAAATATAATTATATTAAATTTTTATAATATCGAAAAAAGAAAAGAAAAAAAAAAAAAAATGAAAAATACTTATTAATTATAATATTATTTTACACATGAGTTTAATATATATATATATATATAAAAGGAACAAAGGAAATATGAAAACTTGACATATTATAAATATATTGATATTTATGTTTATGTTTATGTTTATGTTTATGTTTATGTTCATGTTTATGTTCATATTTATTCCTTTTTTTTTATATACAAACATAAAATGTTAATTCTTTTTTAATAGGTTCACAATAATAATATTTACGTATTTTATATTATATGTATAATAAAAGATACCCTTCTCACTTGTCATAATATTATATAAATTATTAGAATTAAAAAATTATTCACACAAAATAAAAAAATGAAAAAATAAAATATAACACATATATATATATATATATGTATGTATTATTTATATATTTATTTTTTTTTTTTTTATATGGTCACATATTTGAACAAGCCTTTTTTATTGCTCATGCAAAAAAATGATTCCTTTGGACATTAAGGCAAAAACGAAAGACTCGGAGGCGGATCTAAACGAAAAACCAAACGAAGAACCGAACGAAGAACCGAACGAAGAACCGAACGAAAAACCAAACGAAGAATCAAACGAAAAACCAAACGAAGAATCAAACGAAGAATCAAGCGAAAAACTAAATGAAGAACCAAACGAAAAACCAAACGAAAAACCGAACGAAAAACCAAACGAAAAACCAAACAAAAAAACAAACACAGAACCAGTGCCTGACCTGGAGAGGGCCCCTTTTGTAGGTGAGGAAAATAAAATTTATGTAAATGAGGAAGATGAAAATTTTGTGAATAATTATATAAATGAAAATATATTAAATTTAAAAAGTGTAGATAATTATTTAGAAAAGATAAATAATAAAATCAAAGACTTAGATGATAATATTAATGATAGAATACAGAAATATATATTGATGAAAAATGAATATGAAAAAATGTTCAAGAGAATTAAAGGTAGAACAAAATTAATAAATAATATAATAGATGATATTGATAAAAAGACTGAAAAGAATCAAGATGTTTTAATAAATTTATGTAAAGATATTAAAAAATTAGATACAGGAAAACAAAATGTAACACAAACTATAATATTATTAAAACGTATAGTCATACTTATAACAGCTATTAGCAAATTAAAAAAAAAAGCTATAAAAAGAGAATATAAAGATTGTATTTATTTAATACATGTTATAAAAGAAATGTTAACACATTTTTCAGATTTAAAAACAAATCACAAATTACAAAATCTTTATCATGAAACAAAGATATTATTTAAAGATTTAAAAAGTCAAATTAAGGAGGATATAGATTTGATATATGATCCTCACATATTAATAGAAAAAAATGAGATTATCTTAAATGATCACCTCATACCCATACAGAAGCATAATCAAGATAATGATAATAATAAAACCAACAGGACAGGAAATGAAAATAATAACACCAACGGGATAGGAAATGAAAATAATAACACCAACGGGATAGGAAATGAAAATAATAACACCAACGGGATAGGAAATGAAAATAATAACACCAACGGGATAGGAAATGAAAATAATAACACCAACGGGATAGGAAATGAAAATAATAACACCAACAGGACAGGAAATGAAAATAATAAAACCAACAGGACAGGAAATGAAAATAATAAAACCAACAGGACAGGAAATGAAAATAATAATAATAATAATCATAATAATCATAATTATATTCGAATCAACCTATTCGATGCATGCAATTGCCTATATTATTTAAATCCTTCATTCATAAAAAAGGTCTCTAAGAAATTCACAAATTTTTTTTTAGAAAAATTTATTTTAATATTTGAAAATCAGGCAAATACATTAGATAGTATAGATAGAAGAATATCATGGATAAAGAGAGCTCTAAATAATTATGATAATGTATACTCTCACATATTCCCTTCAGTGTATAACATACGATTCCATATAGTAACAAAGTTTTGTTTAATAACACAAAAACACATTCTTAAAATTATGTCTTCTACAATGGAACACACAAACAACCCAAGCGATTTAATAAAAACGGTTATCAATGTCATCAATTTTGAAAACTTCCTAAACAAAAATATTAAATATTATTCGACTAGTCAAATATCTACATGTCCAGATTATTCATCTCTAGATTTCCCTTTCCCCGAATTGTTGTTACAAAAAAGGGAACCAAAAAAAAACAAAACAAATATTAATGCGGATAAATCCTCCTTAGAAAATAAAACTTGTATTAATAATGAGGACGATCAAAACGAATTAAACATAAATATAGATAATCATAATGAACCAAGTGAAGAAGCTAAATCTTTTGACCAAAAAAAAAACACTAAATTGATACATAAAGATTTAAATATGGAACGTCTTATATCTCAAAAGGAAGATAAGAATATGATATTTACCCATAACAATAATAATAATAATAATAATAATAATAACATGAATAGTTGTGAAAATGTTACAAACTTTAAAGGTGCTATCTCTTGCTCATTTGACAGCTTTCTATGTAATTGGTTAAAAGATGAAGAAAAAAAAATATTAAATAAATTTGAGAATATTATAAAAGAAAACAAAGAAGATTATATAAGTCATATAAAAAATTATAAATCTATTAAAGACATTGGAAATATCGATTTTGATAATTTTCACATAAATCAAATTAATAATATAAATGTACATAAAAGTGACAATACTTATTACAATTCAGATATAAAAATTATGGATGATAATATTTATAATAATAATAATGATGATGATAATATATATAAATCGTCCTATTCTATTTTTCATTTATATAAAAACTATATTAATATGATACTTTTATTTAGCAACTGTCAAACGTTATATGATTTTATTCTTTTTTTTAAAACATTATTATCTAAATATTCGGATGAATTAAATAATAGAATTATTAAGAAAGTTCAAGAAACACAAGAAATCGAACATATCAAATTATTATCTATATTAATTAATACATGCTCATATATAAATTCTAATATTAATGAAGCTTATGAACAATTAAAAAAACATATGGATCCTTCTTATTTTATATATATATCTTTTAAAAAAGAAGAAAAATATTTCTTAAATATAAAAACAAAATCTATAAAAAATATCATATTATATATAAAAGAAAAAATAAATAAAATTATATCAAATATTACTATTGTTAATATTTATGATATAAATAATATATGTGAAAAATCTAATTATATACATAATATAAAAAAATTACTTTATCAATATTTTCTTTTTTTTAAAAATATATTTGATAATACATGCTTAACATATCTATTAGAAAAAACAACCACCTTAATAATTGAACAATTTTATGATACTATCTTTTCTTTTACATATATAACAAATATAACAGCTCAACAACTCCTTCTCGATTCTTATGAAATGCAAAAAGTCTTGTTTAGTATGACTCATATATTGAATACAAATAATCAATCTAAGGATATGCCCTCCCCCCCCAAAAAAAAAAATAATGATAAATTAACAAATCAACATATTTCAAACTTTGATAAACTAACATGTAAAAAAAATACAACAAATAAAAATCTCTTACCACTGGAAAAAAATAATTTATTGTGTGAACCTCATGTACATATAGAATATACTGAGGACGAAACAATAGTTCAACAAACATATTATAATTATGTCACAACCAGATTAAATAAAATACAATTTTTATTAAAAATATTTTTATCCAACATATATGATATTAACTCATTCAATTTGTTACTTTCAGAAAACGATAATATATGTACAATAGAAGAGATAGAAAAAATACTGACGATGAAATATGAGCAAGACAAATATTTAGAAGAAGAAAATAAAAGTAATCAAGATTATGTGTTGGATATTAAGAAAACGGGTATAAGGGCAGCAGAGGAGTTCAAAAATTTTATATCAAAAATGACCCACATGTAATATAGAAAATGGGGTGTAACCAAATGAAAATAAATACATACATATGTATATATATATATATATATATATATATATATATATATAAATATATGTATAGATATATACTTCTTTTTTTTTGTTTTGAAAAATTTGAACGTGTTAATTTGACAAATGTGGAAAATATACACATAAATTAAAAAAAATAATAAAAAAAAAAAAATAAAAATAAAAAATAAAAATAAAAAAAATAATAATAAAAAAAAATAATAAATAATAATAAAAATATATATATATATATATATATATATATATATATTTATATTTATACATATATATTTATATTTATATTTATTTATATGTATGCATGTTTGTATATGCTTATTTCACGAATTAAATGAAATGCCATTTGTAGATTTTTTATTATCCAGATGAAAAATTTTACCTATATTTCTGATACGCTGTGATTTTTGTTCCGTATCACTTTTTTGTTGTAAATATCTTTTTCCTATGTTATAATCCCCACCACCATGTTTCTTTAAAAATTGTGATATATCATGAGTACTTATGGCAAAAGATTTTAATAAATCAATTAGACATAACATTTCCTTATCATTTAAATCCCCATGAAATTCTTTTATTAATATACCATTTTCTGGTTGTAACATAAATGCTTTTGCATCATGATCTATAATTACAACTCTATCTAAATTACGACCTAATCTTTTTAAATCTTTTACATAAGATTTTTTTTTTTTGGAACATTGATCTCTATGTAAACAACCAATAGCTGGTATACCCCATTTAGATATAACTTCTTGAGCTACTGGAAAATTATCATCTGACCAAATTACGATTTCATAAAAACTTGATAATTCTTTAAAAAATCTATCAGCATATGGCCTTTTTAATACTCTCCAACCTGTTTTCCTATCATATTCTAATTTAGCTATTACATAATTTAAATCTATAACCAAAGTAGGCAAATTTTCTGGATAATTCAAATCTTTAAAATCTGGTAATAAAGGTTCATTACTTAGTGGGAAATATTTATCTATAAATTCATTTAATATATCATTATATTTATTTTCTAATACATCTCCTTTCTTTTTCATCATTTTTATAAATTCTTCTACCGTTATATCATTTTCTATACAATACATATATATATATCCAAATGGCATTAATAATAAACTTAATAATAAATACATCTTAATTAATTTCTCTTTCTCTTTTTTATCCAAATATATTTCTTTTAATGTTTTACTCTCCTTATTATTTATCAAATTACCACTTAATTTATTGTTCTTCAATAATCTATTTCTTATATTATTATTTATATCCATTCTCTTATTATCTATATTATTATATTTTACACCACATTTATTACTACCGACACCTATATTCTTTTCACCTTTATCTTTATCCTTCATCGTATTATTATTATTAAATCCTATCGTTGAACTGAAATATTTGTAATTTCCCATATTTTCTAATCCGTTAAATGATTTTCTTCGACAAACCTTATACTTTTTAAAATGAAATATATTATTCAATAAATTATATTTCTTATTTTCATTATATAACAAATTATTTCTCATCCTTTCATTCACATAATGCATTTCATTACTTGGATGTATATCCTTTTTATTATCAATATTTAATTTATTCATATAAACCATATCAATATTACTCATACTATCAAAAACAGCTGTTCTATTATATACAAAGCCTATTTTTCCATTCTTCATATCTCTTATAACATAATAATTTCCTAAATTTCCTTTTTTCCCTTCCTCTTTTTCATAAAATATATTGTCATCTATCAATTCCTCCATATCACCTTTAGTTATATTCCCTTTAATACTATAACATTTTCTTAAAACATTATTACATATTTTATGTTTATTACCACATAACCCTTTTAAACGTAAAAGTGTATTCATCTTTACATATATATAATAATGACAATATATTATAACAAATATATTATAACAATATATTATAACATTATATTGTAACAAATTATGAACAAATACTTAAAATTATCCTGTCATAACAATAATAAACATTAACACGCTTCAAAAAAAGAAAAATTGTATATATATATATATATATATATATATTTATATATTTATGTGGTTTATAATTTTATAACCTGCATTTTATATTACAAATTTTATGTTTTAAAAAAAAAAAAAAAAAATCACGTCGAAATGATAATCTCAAACAGGTCAATAAAAATATCAAATAAAAGAAAAATAAATAAAAAAAATGAAAAAAAAAGTAAAATAAGAAAATATATTATAATAAAAACATATCCATTAAAAATTAATTATATAAATAAATAAATATATATATGTTATATATATATATATATTATATACATATATGTAATATTTATTTATTCATTTCTATTTTATTTATTTTCTATAGTACAAAATTGACAAGTGCAAAAATTAAAAGCAAGAAAAATATTGACTATATAAATATAATATATATATATATATTTTTTTTTTATAAGGCTTATATATTTTAACAAAATATGTAGTATCTATTACATAATTTTGAGAACACATTGATAATTATTTTC
>NC_004328.3:1127500-1140000 GCF_000002765.6 Plasmodium falciparum 3D7 | reverse complement strand
TTTAGAGAGTATCACTTTATATCTTTAACAATATATATATGTATAAAATATATTTTTTTGCATTCATATATATTTAGAAAAAAAAAATAAAATAATATAATAATTAATTTATAAACACATATTTCCTTATTTATCTTTTTAAATAGGTATATTTTATTCCCTTAATAAATAATTATTGTTTTCTCTTATAATTATATTATTCGTAAATATAGTAGGATGCGAATAACATAAATTTACCATTTATTATATGTTTATATATAATACGATGTAGTTAATCTTATAACTACATTTATTTTTTTATAGACTTGTCATTTTGAAATATTATTTTTACAAAAAGACTTCTTTAAAAATATATATTTTTTAAAACATATAATTATTAGTAATAACTTAAAACTTCCTTTTTTTTTTTTCCTATTTAAGAGTTAAATTTTACAAATTATAATATGGAAAGGGATACACATAAATAAACATATATATATATATATATATATATATATATTTAATATATATATTATATAATAAATGTATGATGTATATTTATACGTATAGTTCCTTTTTATTTTATTAAGAATTGATAAAAGAAAAAAAAAAAAAAAAGATATATTACCATATTACTTTTCTTTTAAAGTAATAATATAATACACAATTGTAATATTGTGCAATATGAATACTCAACAACAAAAATAAAAGGAAATATTACATATATATATATATATATATATATATAATAGATAAATTATTTTATGAATTTCCTTTATATATCCATGTCTGGTATAATTTTTCTTTTTATTATTCAAAAAATTCAAGACCTTATATGTGTAAATATATCTAATTTACCTTATGTCCATTTTTTTCATCCTTTTTTTTTTTATTTTTTAGGATAAATATTATACATATAGAATATTTTTTTTTTTTTTTTTTTTTTATTTATAATAAATGTTTATTAACATTGTACTTATAATATGTCACAAACAAACTTAATAAATTTTTAATACATACAATAAAATATGATGAAAAATATATTTTATATTTATCATTAAAAAGTTATAAATATATATCTACATATATAAATACATATATATATATATATATACATGTACTATTATATACATGTACTATTTTGTACTCTGACCTCATGAGCATATAATGATATATAAATATACGTACACTCTTATAACTTTTAATTTTTTTATTCTTGTTGTAAAAATATAGTTATATAATGTTGATATGATATTATGTAAATAAAAAAAAAAAAAAAAAAAAGCAATAAATAAAAAAAAAAAAATATATATATATATACATACAAATATATAATACATATATTTATATAAAATATATAAATTTTTTTTTTTTTTTTTTTTACTGCTTTTGTAATATATGAATTCTTTTTATTATGTAATCAGTTATATGACATAATTTTTTTTTCTTTTGACCTCACATAATTATTTGATTATATATATATATATATATATATATATATATATATTATATATAATTAATAATTATTAAATAAAATAAAAAAAAAAAAAAAAAAAAAAAAAACAGTAAGAATATTTATAATAGTAGTGTGTATTTTATATTAAAATAAGAATATAAAAACAAATGTATATTATATCTTTTCTTTTTTTTTTTCATTTTTTTCTTTTTTATTTATTTTTCATTCCTTAAAATATTCAATAACAGTAACATTGAATGTACTTAATTTTAAGAAAATGTCGTCTTGCTCAATTTACTTCAAAAAAAAAAAATAATATTATATATATATATATATCATGACATATTAATATATATAATATATATATATATATATAAATGTATATATATACAAAATATATAATACATATATATATATATTATAATATATTATTATATATATTTATATGTACATAAATACATTTATAATCTTAAATTAAAAAAGGAATGAAATACAAATAAATATACACGTAATATATTATAATTAATACATAATATTATTATTTATATATTTTTTTTATTTAACGTTTATTTTTATTTTTATTTTTTTTACTTTATCATTTTATTTTTTTTATAAATTAAAAAATATATATTTAATATATTTATACATATAAACGTACATACATATATAATATTATATAAATAAATAAATATATATATAATATATAATATATAATATATATATTATATATATTATATAATAATATATTTCTTTGAGTTTAAAATATAAGAATATAACTTTTAAAATAAAAAGTAAGATAAAATAATATAATATAAAAAAATATATATATATATATATAACTTATTTTTATACACAATTATTATATATATATATTTAATAATAATAATAATTTATGGTTTATATATTATTATTTCATATATTATTATATTATTATAATTATTATTATTTTATTTATTTATTTTTACTAATTATGCCTTTTCCTATAGGCTTCAATTGCTATTATATATATATATATATATATATATATATATGTATGTATGTATATTTTTTTTTTTTTTTTTTTTTTTTATTATTATAAATAATTGTGTCATAAGAATAAAGAGCTTACTATTTGACTATCATATGACACGTTTTTATAATAATACAATAAAGATATATATATAAACATATATATATAAACATATATATATAAACATTTATATATAAACATATATATATACATACATATATATATATATATATATATATATATATATAAGTCATTGGAAAGAAATATATATAAAGATATTTGTATTTTTCTCTTATTTTTTATAATAGAATATGATAACTTTATATATAACCTTTTAAAACACCGATTTGTTAAGAATATATGGAATATATAATATAAAAAATATATGAATTGTATAAGAAAAAAAAAAAAAAAAAAGAAAATACACAGAAGCATATATATATATATATATATATAAATATTTATATATTTATTTATTTATATATATTTTTTTTTATTTATTTATTTATTTTTTTATTTATTTGGTGTATCCATTTTTCTTATAGTATAAATCCTATTCATGTTATAATCATTTATTTCATTATTCATTAATTTAATTTTTTATTTGTGTACATATGAATACTCATTTATTATATAAATATTAAAAATATATACATATATATATATATATATATATATGTGCGTGTGTATGTACGAATTAAATAAATTTATTATATGTAAAAATAATCATATAGAAAATGTTTTTGGAATGATTACTTAACCTCCCTTCCCAAATAGATATTTATAAGAATAAAATAAATACATATATGTTTATATATATATATATATATATATATATTTATTTATATATATATATAATATCTTCATTTTCCTGCCTTCCATTTTTGCATATCATCACATTAGAAGTTTGATTTATATTTGTATTATTACTAAAAAAATAAAGAAAAAAAAATAAAGAAAAAAAAAAAAAAAAAAAAAAATGTTTAATAATAATGAAGAAGAAGAAGACAATTATAGAAGACGTAGGGGAAGCGTAAATTCATCAGACAGTGATTTAGAAAACGGTACGAACGAAGGTATGAATAATTTTAATAATTATAGTAATTTTAATCGGTATCATGAACAGAACATAAATTCATGTGAAATCGATGAGATTTGTGTTGATGATAGTAATGATGATAGTAGTAGTAAATATAATGATAGAGACAATATAGATAATAACTTTGAGATTAATACAAATATAGATTTTGATGGTATGTATAATTATAAGAATTTAAGACCAGTAAATGAAAATGAAATAGAATTAGTTGTTGATAATTTCTTTGAAAAAATAAGAAATAATGAAGAAGTATATTCTGAATGGAAAATATGTCCAAATTTTATATTTAGAATATTATTTATAGCTAAATCAAGAGCTAATAATTTTATATATCCAGTTGCTTCTTCTTTTATAGAAACGATTCCAAAAGATGATTGGGTTAGTGATTGGGGTTTTAGTAATGTTCAATATTATATTATATTAATAAATATTGCTGATTATAGGAAATCATATTATAAAATTGATCATTTTAATTTTAATCATTTAAATACTGATAGAGGATGGCATAATTTTGTTCCTTTCGAAAAATTAAGAGAACCAGGTTTTATAAGTGAAAATGGAGAAATCATTTTAAGAGCTGGTGTTTTTCCATTTGGTTCAGAATCTTATAAAAATAGTAGAGATATTAATTATGATAGTAAAATGAGAACAGGTTTTGTTGGATTAAAGAATCATGGAGCTACATGTTATATGAATGCTTTACTTCAACTTTTATATCATATCAATATTTTTAGGAAAGCTGTATGTATGATGATATTTAATATAGAAAATATTATAGGGAAAAAAACTTTAAAATTTTTCAAGAATAAATTTCATAAGAAAAAAAGAAAATATAAAAAGAAGCACCACAGGTTTAGCAAACATATTTTACCTTTAAATAATAACCCGCATTATCATCATGACAACAATTATGATAATAATAATAATAATAATAATATTAGTAATAATAATAATAATATTAGTAATATATTATTTCAAAATGTCAGAGGATATGAGAGTGACAATTGTATGGGATTAGAAAATAATCAAGATGCACAATATTTAAAAAAAGAAACAAAAAAACAAAATGTTGAAATGAATGATCAAATGGATGAACAAAAAGAAGATGATAATATCCATATATCAAATAAAACATCTAATAAACTAAATCCTGTTTCTTATAATACAAGAGAAAAAATAAAAAATATTAAATCTGATTATGATGTAGCTATTCATAATAATAATAATACAAATAAATATTCTTCTAAAGATATATTATTATCACCTTCTTCAATACCTATATATTCAAATCATGATAACATTGTTGAGGAAAAACAAAAAGAGGGATCTCTCATATTACCTAATGGCTCATGTCATAAATTAAATAATGTGGCAATAAAGGATATACCCTATGAAGGCACATCAAATGAAAAGAATACAACCAACAATAATAATAATTATAATAATAATAATAATAATAGAAATAATAATAGAAGTAATAATAGAAGTAATAATAGAAATAATAATAGAAATAATAATAGAAGTAATAACAGAAATAATAACAGAAATAATAATAGAAATAATAATAGTAGTAAGAGTCCCTTATTATTAAGGGATGAATCTTTTTCAAAGGAACAAAATAATACTACAAATAGTTTAATAGACAGCGATACTAATAACAACGAAAAAAATAACAAATATAATCACAAATATAATAATAATAATAATAATAATATGTGTGATAATAATAATTATCAGTATGAAATAAAAAATTATAAGAAACATACATATTCAAATGTTTCCTCATCAGATCCATCTATCGAAAATACAAGAATTAATGATAAGGGAAATGATAATGCCAATTTCACTTGTCATACCAATAATTCAAATACTAACGAAGTATCCAAACATGGGAAAAAAAGCAAAAAGAAAAGTCTACATGATGCTAAAAAGAATTTAAAAAAAAAAAAGAAAATTATTAAATATGCAAATAATGAAAGAAAATATGAAAATAATGCAGAAAATATTGAAAATTTTGAAAGTGCAGATAATGCAGAGAGTATGGAAAATGGGATATCGCAAGTATCCTCTTCTGACAACTTTTCTAATATATCCAACATTTCTCGAAAAAAAAAAAAAAAATATTCATCTAATAGTAAATCAAATCTCTTAATAAATAATAAAAAAATGAAGAATCATGCTTCATTAAGTGCATCTAAAATTAATAACCATGATGGTGAATATGATATGACAAGTGGACATCCTATTGGGAATATGAACAATACTGAAAATATTAACAATATTGATAGTATGAATAGCATTAATAAAATTTATGAGTTACACAGTGATGAGCAACTCATGAAAGATAATCGTGATGTTGATGGGGATGATTATGGTGATGGTCACACTAATAATCACGTTAATATTCATGATGAAGAAAATTATTATGACACAAATATAAACAACAGATACAATTTTAATTACTCAGACAGTGACTTATCCGTCATATCAATTACCTCTTCAGGTTCGTCAGCTTATGTGTCGTGCTCATCTTCTTCATCATCTTATTATTATAAAAAGAAAAAATCGAATAAACATGGCAAATCAAAAGAAGTAGATTATAAAAATATTCTCCTAGAAGAAGAGAATGAGAAGAAAAATATTCTTCCAACGTCTTTAGCGTTACAAAATTTATTTTATAAATTACATACGGTAAATGAAGCTGTTTCTTGTAAAGAATTGATACGATCATTTGGCTGGGATGCGAGTGATGTATTTACTCAACAAGATACACACGAGTTATTAAAATTATTGTTAGATAAGGTTGAAGAACAGATGAAAGGTACGGTAGTTGAAGGTTCAGTAAAAAAGATGTTTGAAGGTGAAGTGGAAACATATATTGAATGTTTAGATATAGATTATAAAAGTATAAGAAAAGAAACATATGAAGATATCCAATTAGATGTTCAAGGATGTAATAATATATACGAATCATTAGATAAAGCTATTGAAGCTGAAATTTTAGAAGGAGATAATATTTATGAAACGGATGGTTATGGTAAACAGAAAGCTAAAAAAGGAATGCGATTCTTAAGCTTTCCTAATATATGTATATTTTTATTAAAACGATTTACATTTGATTTACAAAGAATGGAAACAGTAAAATTAAATAATCGTTTCGAATTTTATAAAGAATTAGATTTATCAAAATACTGTAATAAAAGTGGAAGTCAATATGTACTACAAGCAGTTTCGGTTCATCAAGGAAACATGAACAGTGGTCATTATTATTCATTTAGTTATAAGCATAATGAAAATTTCTGGCTAAAATGTGATGATGATAAAATTTTTAGAGTCAGTGAATATTCTGTTATTAATGATAATTTTGGTGGCTATGATTTAAATTTAGATAACGATTTATACGATTTCGATATATCGGATAAAATAAAACAAAGGCTAAAAAATTATAGTGCATATATGTTAGTATATGTTAAAAAGTCCTTAATACCAAAACTAATTAAAGAATGTGATCCAGCTGTTGTAAATCCTCAAGTTGTTAAAAGATGTAGACTAGAAGAAATCATTAATAAAAAAAGATATAAACTTAAAGATGAAATTCTTGAATATGTTAAAATAAGAGTTTTTGATAAATATTCCTATGTTCATAAATCTTTTCACGACCTTCCACCATATGGTATCCCATCATTATTCAATATCAAATTTGATCGTAGTAAAACGGTCATTGAAGCATTTTATAAAATATTAAAAATTATTAAGAGGATATATGCTAGGAAGAGCGATAAACACAAAGCTAGGATGTTAAAAAGAATTAATAAAAATAATATTCATAAGTCTATAACCAATGTGAAAGTAGCACACGATGACGATGTTAAGAAAAATGAACCAACACATGATAAAATAAAAACATGTGAAAAGGATATATCTAATGATGCTTCAAATAAAAAATCTCCCACCAATAATAATAAAAATAATACTAGTAGTAGTATTAGTATTAGTAGTAACAAAATGGATACAATGAGAAATACGCGCCATAGTTGTTATGATATAAATTCACATGAGAAGAAAGAAGAATCAGAAGAGAATGAAGAAAATGCAGATAATAATAAAGATGAAAGAATTATATCCAATGTTGGGGAAAAGAAAAATCGAAATATTAATTATAATAATAATAATAATAATAATAATAATAATAATATGAATGTTGACAAAATACATGATCGTTATAAAGAAACATATTCTAAACATATGAAAGAAAAAAGTAAAGATGAAAAAGATATATATAATAATGTTCTAATAAAAAATGAAAGTAATCATGATAATAAAGAAATAATAAATTGTAATAATCATAGTAACATAATAGATAACGAAAGTAATCATAGTGATTATTATGATAGTGAATATTATGATAGTGATACGTCATCTATTAGTTTCTCATCCTCATATACTTCATCGGGTGATTCTTCATCTTCTATATCATCTGTACCTTCATGTTGTACTGTAAAATCATTAGATAAATATATAAAACATATAACAAAAAACAAATTGACAAATATTAAAGCCGAACCACATGTGATAAATGATAATACATCACCAACTAATAATGTCCAACCCACAAATAACAATACATTGTATTCATATGTGTCATGTTCATCAAATTCTGACGGTGATTCCTCTTCATCATCCTATGATCATTTAAAAAAAAAGAAATGTTTCTATGTTTTGTTATCATCGAATGATATACATCGTTATTATCCTTTAGATATGAAAATGCATAGTAATATATATTTATATGATTTGTTTAAAAAGACAAATAAAGAATCGAATGATTTATTTCCTACAATAGATGTATTGTATTTGCCTTATAATAAAAGGACGATGATATCATCAAAAAATTATAACAACATTGATAATAATAATGATAATATTAATAATAAAGATAATATTAATGATAATATTAATAATAATAATAATAATAATAATAATAATATCAATAATAATAATAATAATAATAATAATAATTATAGAACCAAAACCGCGCTTTTTATATTCAAATATTTTGATATTTATGCAGAAGAGAAAATCAATGATTCATCTCTCATATGCTTAGACTTTATACATTGCGATATACATCTAAAACCTAAACAATTAGAACTCAGATTAATTCAGAAGATTTTAAAAGCTATGGAAAAAGGATATATCACTAAATATAATTATGATTTATTAAAAAATTATATTAATAATGAATATTTTTATTCAGATGATCCCTTAAATTTTAAGATATTTGTAGAATATAAAAATAAATGTAATTTAATCAAAAATAAAAAAATTATAGCACATAATAAAATATCACCTGGTGATATTTTGATTTTTAATTTCTTAAGTAATATGAATTTAGAAAAAAAAAAAAATTTTATGCAAAGATTAGGTATGAGAAAAGAAGATTTATATATAGAAGATGAAAATTATCCATCATATAATATAGATGCTAATTCTAATACTTTATCTAAGGTTCTTTATAAAAAATTCAAACTCATACAAAAAATATATAATTCTTGTTATATAATTAATAATAAAAATGGTATATATTACAAAATATTATTCGATACAGATAAAAATGATAATAACAAAAAAAACATCCATAGTAATAAATATATTATTTCTAGTAATAATGACAACAATGTTTACACAACAAATATGGATAAGGAAAAAAATATAAATACGCATCATATAAAAAATGAAAACGATACACAAACTAAAAATTTATATAATCAAAAAAATAAAACGAACCACAACGAATTATTAAATGATAACTATTTTGAACGTTTTAATGATAATCACAAGCAGGAAGAAAAGAATAAAACTAATATGTATTTAAATCAAAATGCATGTACATCTAAAAATGAAAAAGATGTGTATATTTATAATGATGATCAAGATTATACAAGAGATGCCAACTATTTTAATTTTATACCTTCATGTGAAAGGGTTGCTAAAATGAATTCAGGGAAAAATCAAAATAGAAACATTATTAATACGTATGATAAAGGTGATAGGCATAATAAAAATGAAATACATGATCAAAATGATGTATATGATAATAAAAAAAATGAAGATTCAGATAGTGTTATACTTTGTAATGAAGACGAAAATATATCATCTTCAGTATCATATAAACTACATGACAGATATATCATGGACAAAAGTAATAATAATAATAATAATAAAAATAAAAATAATATATATCAACATAATGATATACCAAGTAACATGAATTTTAATATATTTAATATAAATAAAGATAATTTATGTTATGAAGAAGTTATGAAATTATATCAGTATTTAAAAAATTACGGTTCACAATTAGAAAGAAATAATATTACATTTACATATACCTTATTAAATGAAAACATGTTACAAGAAATAAAGGAAAGTTCTTTTTATAATCAAAAAAAAAAAGAACAAATTTTAAAAAAAAATAAAAATATCCAGATATTAAATGATGAAGGAATAAATATATGTAGAGACTATCAATATCCTTTTTATAGTCCTCCCACATCTGATGTATGTACCGACGAAGATAATAACAATAATAACAATAATAACAATAATAACAACAATAATAATGACAATACTTGTAGTAGTAGTTGTAGTAATGTACACTTTAGAAGAAAACAGAAAAGAAAGAAACAAACAAATCTTGACAACCCAAACGAAATTTATAATAATAAAGATAATAAACAAATAAATCAACATAGAAATCAAAAGGATATTATAAAAACTCAGAATTGTATTTCTCCATATAATAATAATTATTACATTAAAGAAAATGATAATAATAATAATAATAATAATGATAATTTACGAATTAGTCAAGGTAGTAAGAAAAAAATTGTAGATATAAAAAAAGTTAGTAGTATCAATAATATATCCACATCTAATAATTTAAATTCATCAAATGAACATAATATATATAATGAAATTATGGTGAAATGTGATTCTGATATATCCATGTGTTCATCTGCCAACTCTTGTTTGACTTATACATCAGAAAGTACAGATTTCTATTTATATCCAGCAGAGGAACTTGTGGAATTTGAGTACGCACAAGAAATATTTGATCATAAAAAGAAAAAAATCAAAAAGAAAAAATTAAAGAAGACGAAGAAAAAAAAAAAAAATCAAAATATAAAAAATCAAGAATCATCTATACTATCCAATTCAAATGATGAACAAGATGATGATAAGAAATTGAGACATTCAAAAATTTTAAGTGTACATAAAAATAGTATGACAAATCTTGACGATGATAAAAGAAATGGAAACAATAATGATGAACTCATAAATGATTTATTCGATGCGGAAAAAGAAAAATATATATCCAAGGATGCCACATCAAATAGTTTTAATAAAAATAAAGAAAGAGATAATAATGTACGTAGATTATCAAATGTTCATGTTGAAAATATGGGAGATACATATGATATAACAAAGGGAGATTTAAAAAAAAGAACACGTGATATAGAGAAAGGTATGGGTACTAATGTAAATAATAATGTAAATAACAATGTAAATAACAATGTAAATAACAATGTAAATAACAATGTGGATAATATGTCTTCTATATATGAAGAAAACACTACAAAGGCACAAATATTGATAAAAGATGAATTTTTATATACGAACAAAAATATGACGGACAGTAAGGAAGTTCCTAAATCGCAAATAATTAATGAGAATAATATGAATAATACTGTGTTTTCTAAAGAGGGTTTATTAAATAATGAATTGTGTAAAAGGTCTTTATATGTGGAAGGTATCAATGAAAAGGATAAAAAGAATGATAATAATAACAGTAACAATGTTGTTAATGATAAGATGGAGGAACAAGGAACTACCCAACTAAAGGATAATAATATTAATGGTGGTGATGATGATGATGATGATAATGATAATGATAATGATGATAATGATGATAATGATGCTAATAATAATGATAATAATAATGATGATGGTATAAAAAGAACAAATTCTCGAAGTCATAGAATTATAAAAAAATGTGGAGGGGTTCCACACAAAGAAGAACCGATTTTGCCATTTTATGTCATCTGTGACTATGTAGATTTTATTGAGCGTAAATATTATGTTAATAAAATACGGTTTAAATTATATGATCCAATTTATCAATTAGGAAAATATAAAAATTGTGCAGGAATATTATTAAAAAAGAATATAAAGAAGAATTTTCCTAATTATATTGATTCTCACTTTTTATTTTTAAAAAGAGAATTATTAAAAATTGATTTAGATATAGATATAAGATGTCCAACAAAACAAATATTAAAACATGTATGTTATAAATTAAATATAGATCCTACTCATATATTAATATATTCATTTCCCCCTTTAACAAGTCCTGTTAATTATTCTTCATATAATATAGATTCTTTTACATATAAAACAGATCATACAGATTATTCTAATTATCAAAAACATAATAATGTGGTACAATATGGACAAGCACCATTTGATGCTTTATTAAAACAACATTCTATGTTACTAGAACATCATCCAATGACAGAAAATAAAACCTTCTGTTTGTCTATTTTACCATTTCATTATAAATATACATCCAGATTATATCCTATAGAAAGACCTAAATATTTTTATTATGTTATACATTTATTCAATGCACATGTACAATCAGTGGCTGCTTTCACTGGACATATTAAAATTAAAAAAGAAATAAATGATGATATGAAAACACATGAAAAATTGTATGAACAAAATGAACAAGATTTAAATAGCGATTATTCATCATCACTTTCTGAAAATTCTAGTAGTACAATTGTCAATAATGAATATATTACAGATAATTATACTACTGTACAAGACTTAATTGATAAAATCAAATTAGAAATAAACCCATACCTAAAAAAAAGAGGTATAGATATAAAACA
>NC_004328.3:1090000-1122500 GCF_000002765.6 Plasmodium falciparum 3D7 | reverse complement strand
ATGATATGCAAAATAAATATAACAATGATATATATTCAAATTTATTATACCTACAAAAATATTTAGATGTATATAATATTAATAAAAACAAAAAACGCATTTTTGATAATCAATTGAATGATAATGATAATGATGATGATGATGGTGAAAAAAGCATGTTGAATTTAGATTTTTTGAAAATGGATATAACAAAAAGTAATAAAAAGAAAATATCTGAAAACACACATTTATACAACAACATATTATTATGTGTTATAGATAAATATTATTTAATTCTAAAAATGAATCAAGACGAATTTGATATTGTATTATATGAAATATATTTTCTAAATAATATAGAAATATTAGTATATCAATTTTTTTATAATTATTATGACTCATTAATATTAGCTGAAACATATAAATGTAAGTATGTTCATCAGTTATTTGCATATTCCATTTATGATTATATGGGTCGATATTGTGGTTCATCCTTAGCAGACTATGAGGTAAAAATGTTTTCACACCATAACATAAATGTGTATAAATAGATATATATATATATAGAGAGATATATAAAGATATAGATATAGATATAGATATAGATAGATAGATGTATATATATTTATATATATTTTTATATATATATATTTTTTTATATATATATTTTTTTTTATATATATTATTTTTTTTTTTTTTTTTAGTGCTTGTTCAAAATTGAAGACATATTTCAATTTCTCCATCGAGCAATCACCTTCGACCCTTTTCTTTTCAAAGATGATGAAGATGACGAAAGAATAAAACGTTTGACAAACCCGTTAGAAAATAAAGATTCAATAAACAAATGTAATTTTTTTGAAACCAATTTAAATGTGGATGAAGAAAATAAGAATTATCATAATTTCGTCTATCTACTTAACGAAAGAGATAATGCATCATCTGAATATATAAATAATTATTATTGTATAAAAAAAATTAGTTTTGATAAAGAATTATGTAAAAATATTGATATAAATATACAATTACATAAACTAAAAAATGTCCTATTCTCATCTTTACAATTAATTGATTATTTGTTAGAAGAAGAAAAAAGTTATGAAAAACATTTTGTAAATAATAATTTTGATGAAAATGATGTAGAACAAAATTTCTTAAGTACACTTATTAAAAATAAAACCAAAAAAAAAAAAACAGATAATAATAAGTTATATAAAACAAATATATTCACAGAAAGAAAAGAGTGCAATAATTATGAACATGTACAATATGATGATATATTATCAGGAAATAATACATATAATAATAATGATAATACATTTTATAATACCAAAATAAATAATAACGAAGCAAATTATAACAACTCTGAAGAAGACAATAATAACAATATAAATATAAATAAACTTTGGGACATATCAATACATGAAATGAACATTAATTTAAGTCGTTCATCTTTTAGTTTAACAAGCGATGTAATACAAAATGAAGAAATCAGAAGAGACGAAGACTCAAATTTTTTTTTCTTCTCATATAACATAGAAAAATTTAAGTATTATTTAAATTCAATCAAACAAAATGAACAAGTAAAAATAAAATTATTAATCTATAAAAATGAAATAATAAAACAAATATATAAATTTAAATTATATAATTATATTATGAAATTGTTACATAAAGAAAGAATTAATAATTTTGCGCTATACCATAATAAGCAACCTTTAAAATGTAAATCTATAGATACATCAAAAGGGAAGAATAGTATAAATAAAATATCTGATATTTTTAATATTTTTAAAAAAAATGTAAACCATACAATAAATTCATGTGATGAACATAATGGTAATGATGAACATAATGATGATGATGAACATAATGATGATGATGAACATAATGATGATGATGAACATAATGATGATGATGAACATAATAATGATGATGAACATAATAATGATGATGAACATAATAATGATGATAATCATATTAATGATGAAAATAATGACGATTATCATAATAATTATTATTATAATAATAAAAATAAACGTGTTCAAAATGTTGATGATACAAATATATTTATTATAAGCTGGACAAAATTTAAATATGCCTACACGCCTATAGATATAATAAAATATTTCCTAATTAATAAAAACTATGTACTCATAAAAATATTTTATAAATATTTTAATTATTTTATAAAACAAAATTGGAAAACTATCTTTTATTATATTCCATTGAATGAAAGAATAGAAAATTATTTTTTTCTTTTACCATTAATAAATAGAAATATTAATAATGAAAAAGATTATACGCTGCAGAATCAAGTTAATAATTATAACGATCATAAAGACAGGTTGATATCTAGCAATAATTTTATAGAGGAACATATAATTGGTTGTGATGAAAAAATATACACGGAGCAGTACATTTCATCTACTCAAGTAGAAAAAAAAATGGAAAACAATACAAATACATGTAATAATAATAATGATAAGGAAAAAATATATAAGGATAGTAGTAGTAGTAATATTAGTATTAGTAGTAATAATAATATTGAAATGTTAAACCCAAAAGTAAATGAAAATCTTATATCTTTCCTTTCGTATGAAAATAAGAACAAAAACACGTACGAATTATATGATATTGAATGTGATGAAAACGTGTTTGTTGAATTCTTTCTAAACAGGTGTATAAACATAATAAAAAAAACACACTTAATTAAAAGTAGATTATTAGAATTTGTTTATATATGTCTAAAACATTTAAATGGAGATAACATATATGAAATATTTGTGTACGATCATATTATGAATAAGTACCAATACAACGAACATTATTTTGTTCTCAATTCATATAATAAGAATAATCAAAAGGATAACCATAAAGATAACGACAATGAAAGAGATATAAGAAAAAATATAAATTCATTTGAAACACATAATGAGCACAAGAACTATATGGTTAATATGAAAAATAATAATAATAATGAATATAATAATAATAATGAATATGATAATAATAATGAATATGATAATAATAATGAATATGATATTAATAATGAATATGATAATAATAATAATAATTATTATTATTATTATTGTAATAATATGAATAACCAATATAAAAGTAAACTAGGAATAAATGAACCCATCAATATTAACGATATATCTTTTATTAAAAATTATTTAAGGATAGAATTAAAAAAAGATAATATTAAAAATAAAAATATCATCCTTATATATAGCTTATTCATTTTAATAAAAATGTATCTTGTATGTAAAGAAAATAATAGGAATATAAAATTTGAAGAATTTATACAAATGAATATATATAACAAAATGTGTGTTATATTAGATTTCGATATAAAATATTTATCATACGAAGATGATCAAAAAAATAATATTAAATATTTTTATGATAAATTAATAGATTTGTTAGAAGAATATAAATATATAGATGAACATATAAAATATACAAGTTGTTATGTAACATTTGATAAAGATATAATTTATTTAAATTATAAAAAATCTAATAATTTTTTAGATTCATTATATATTAACATATTATATACATCGAAACAGTTATTTATAATATTTGTTTTAAAAACATTAACGAGTTTACAATGTATGAAAAAAGATTCTTTAAAAAAAAAAAAGACAAACAAAATATATAGATATATGAATAAAAATAAAGATAATATTAAAAATAAAAAAAATTTTGATAGTACATTAAATAATTATAAAAAAAAAAAAACAACAGAAGTAGATAAAATATTAATCTTTTTAAAATATATATATTATGCTTATGATCATAAAATTATATTTAATGAACATTATGAATATGTTTTTTTCTTTTTAATAATCTTTTATAAATATATGCAAATCAATTTGTTACATTTCATATCTATATTTAATGATTTCTATAGCCTTTTTCCAAGACGAGTAATATATATGAGTAATAAACAAAGTTATGATATGATAGATGATAATATAAATAAATATTTAAACGAATATATTTTACAACATACGTTCAAACTAGGAGATCTTTTTAAAGAATACCAAGATATGAATATAATTAATTATAATAAAATAATAATCTTTGATAAATATATTGATTATATTATAAATTATTACAATAATAATAATAATAATGTGGTAATAACAAGTAATATAGAAAATGATGATTTCAACAAAAAAAAAACACGAGAATCATATGATATGAATAAAAATGTATTTGAAAATTGTGATGTAGAAAGGAAAGAACAGTATGATGATAATCATAAGAACATATCATTATCATGTGAAAACATTGAAAACTATTTAGATGTTTTTGAAAAACATTTAAATTCCTTAGAACTTATTAAATATTTTAAAAAAGATATTATCAATCCAAATGATGAAGAATTATTAAATATTAATATAGATATGATTTTGAGTTCAAATTATAATAAGAAAAAAAGTATATTATATATGTTTAAAATATATAAAATAATTATTTTATATACTCATCATTATAAAGATAATAATTTTACAAAAAATTGTATACAATTATATTATAATTTATTTTATTCAGTACATCATGATATATCATTATTTTTTTTTATTTTTTTTTATATTATTTTATTTTTTTCCAATGATTATAATTATCTTTATTCCTTTATGAAATATTATTATAAGGAATATATAGAACACATACAAAGTGTAACAAATAACAAACCATCTTATTATAAGGATATGATAAATTATTTAATAACAAATAAAATTAATAATATTACAATATATGATAATGATTTTATTCAATTTTATAACTTTATAAAAAATATATACACAACAACATCTGAAGCATTATTAACCCTTTTTATTGATATACCTGAACAGAATGAACACATTTTATTAACAAATCTAAGAATTTTATATTATATACAAAATATGATGAAAAATAAAAAATGTTTATTATATGTAATATCACCCATACAACAGTATAATAAATCCAGTGATGATATATCTAAAGGTAGGAATATCGAATTACCATCCTATTCATCAAACGAAGACCTTATATATAAATCCTTTTCGAAATTAATCACAAAAGGATATGAAAAGACAAATCATAAAAATACAAATAAAAATAATAATATGATTAGTAATGATAACAATAAATCAAATCAGAATAATATAAAGAATAAATTATTATGTGCACAAATGTCGACGCATTTTTTTTTTAAACAAATATACTATGATACATATATAAAAATAAAAAATGAAAGAAACAAATTCTATATTTTTAAAAATATTATAGAGAATGATTTAAATAAAATAACAAATTATAAAAAAATTTTACAACTATTAAAATTGTTACATATAATAAATAGGGATCAATTAATATATTGTATTATTTATCTTATATATATTATACAAATATATATAAAAAACAAGAAAAAAAATAAAAATAAAGAAAAAAATAAAATTACAAAAGAAAAGGAAAAGAAGAAAAATGAAACATTAACAAGTCACTTATCTTTTTATTTAATACTTTTAATAATTTTATACTCAAAAGAAGAAAAATTTAAAAATAGTTATAAAGACTTCCTGCAACAAACAATTTTATTTTATATGAACCATTCAACAAAAAGTATAAATTATATTTATAATTTTGTTATTTTTATATATTCTTATTTCTCGTTAAATTACAACCTTTCTATAGATATCTTGTATAAATTGTTTTTAAAAAAAAAAAAAAAAATTCAAAACATTAAATATGGACACAATCAAAATTGTACGTCTATTCCATTAGAAAACTTATATCAATTCTTAGGAAACAAAATAAGTATGAAACAAAATTATGAGAAAAAACATTTTGTAAATAATGAAAGCAACAACAAAAATATATCTATAAATAATTCTCAAAATACAAAAGGTAGTAATATTCCAAACACAAATCAAATAAAAAATATGTTTAATAATATTAATGTAGTAAATAATAAAAGTGTATATATGGATAATGTCTTAAATACAAACATAGAGAAAGGAAATATAAAAAATAAAAATTCTCACACTAATGTTGGTAATAATAATTATGATGTTAATTATGATCAATCATTTTCTCAACAGAATAAAGAACAAGAATATAACAACACAAAAATGTTATTAGAAACAAAGAATGGAAATAAATCTTCTAGTGAACAAGAAGATTATGAAAAATATTCTTATTCAAATAATATAAGTTCATATCAAAATTTTTATTATTATGATGATGACGATTATCCATATTATCCATTTGAAATAAAAATTAACGAAAGCGATGTTGCAGAAACATGTTATGAAACAGATATTATATCAAACCATTCGTCTAATGAACTAAATAACGAGAAATGTACAAATATGGGAAATAATTCATTTTGTGATGAAGATATAGAACATGTTATCAACAGTCATCATGAACAAACAAATAATACAACATCATCCCTAGGAAGTAGTAGTAGTGATATAGATATGATGAAAACTACAACTACTAATATAAAAGAAAAAAATATATATATAAATAATAATAATAATTATTATTATGACTATTATTACAATATGTATGACGATGTTGTATCCTCCAGTGCTGATGAAAAGACAAAATGTGAGATATTAGAAAAAAATAATAAATCATTTTTTAAAAAAATTAGAAACCATTTAAATATTTTTCATTTTAACAATAAAACGATCTACGATAATGATAATAATTCTCTTATAGATTTCATAAAAAGGGTTCAAAAAAAAATAAATAAATATAATATATGTAAATGGGATATAGAATATATTTTAAAAGTAATTAAAAAAATTGAACGATTTTTCATTACAATTGAATTAGAACCAAACATGACAAATGATTATTTTCATATGTACTATTTTGATATACATGAAGAAAAAAAAAAAAAAAAAAAAATTAAAGAAAGTTATGATGATAATAATGTAAAGGATAAATATAATGAACAAAATATTATATATAATAAAAAAATGAAAAATAAAAAATATGTCACAAATAATCAAATGAAAGAATATTTATACATGTCTTTATTTTCAAACGATAATTATTTTTCTCTTGTTCATTTATTAAATATTCAAGACTATTATACCATTTGTCTATATATAAAAAAAATAATACTTATTAATTCCATAAGCGTTAAAAAAAAAATTAATATCTTTAATATTATCTTATGGACCATATATAATTTTATGAATAACAAGAAAACTATTATGATGGAATACAAAAAAGATAATAATGGGTATCATGCGAATGAAAATATATATGAACATAAATACATACAAACAAACCATTACAATGATAATAATAAGAGTGTGAATAATATACATAATTCACCTTTCAAAAATATCATATGCATCGTAGTCATAATAAGATATCTCTTATGGAATTTATATAAAAACCATATTAATAAAATTGATATGAAGAAACTTTTTTTTGAAGATAATTATAAAAAAAGTGTTGTAGAAAAGTTAGAAAAAAAAAAGTGTCAAGAAATTTTAGAGATTCTGATAAAAATTGTAGACATATCAAAAATATATTTATCCCAAATGAACTTCCAATTAATAAGAAAAGATACTTTTATTATTTATAAAATAAATATCGTGCCCCAAACAAGTCATATTACTAAAGAAGGAAATCATATCTCAAATAACGATTTGAAATATAAACAAAACGTGTCTCATACAAATTTTAATATAGAAAACAAACAAGAACAATATTTATTTGAAATCCAAACAGAAAAAGAAATGTTACAACATTTTTTTAGCAATGAAAAAAATAATTTATTCCTTTATATATTAAAAAATATACATAGTTTATATTATGATATAAATTGTGTATATAAAATATTATTTTATATGTATGAAATATGTTTGTACTATTTATGTTCTTCTATATATTTTATTAAATTGACGTATTATAATTTTAATCTTGGCACATTCTTTTCATCTATATACAAAACCATAAAAAAAATGTCACCTACTCAACTTATAGCTAAATTAATAGAATTGAGATGTATATCTGTATATTTAAATGATTATGTACATTCCAAAAATAATCAACACAAGTTACTACAAGACAATATAACAAATAAACATAGTAATAAAAATATTCATAGGAATGATATACAAACACATATAATACATGATGAACTTAATAACACACAAAATTATGAGCATGCACAGGATATTTCTGTAGATAAAAATATAAACAACCACAATTATTCTTATCATATCGCATTAAATAATAACAGTACATGTAGAGATTCCTTATTTAATAACCCTTTAATGATTTTATATGATAAGAAAATTTTCAATGAGTTTAATTTTTATATAAATGAAATAGATTCTACATATATTACATTCCACGAGAAATGTAACGAATTCTTAAATATATATAAAGAAATAAAAGAGAGTGAACTATGGCCAATAGAAAAGACAAAGAAAAGAAAAAATAAGAATAAAATTATTATATATCATATGGATAGGGAAAATATATATTCATATTGTAAGAATATATTAAACGAATTCAATATAATGCCATATATATATGATCTTACATTTATTTTAAATAAACTAAATATTCGTTTCCATCCTTTTTTTTATATATATGATAAAGATTATGAAAATGTTAAAAATATATTTGATCCGACAGAAGATGATTATTTAAAATATGTTTTACTTGTTAAATTAAAAAACAAAAACGATATTATGTTATTATATGAAACTATTACAGATATAAAGAATAATGTATATATATACTTTTATTCAAACTATTTCTTATGTGAATTATTTATAAATTTTTATGTCTATCATTTATTTTTGAAGTTACAACAACATGTTGAAAATGAACTTGATCATATTTGTAAAAATCTTCTTGATAAATCATATAATGATATAAGGTTTCAAATCGATATATATTTTAATAAATTGTGTGTAGATTTATTACAGATAAAAAAAAAAGAAAAAAAAGAAATTGATATATTTTTAAATTTTTATAGATTTATGGATAAATTTAATATATATCATTCAACAAAATATCAAAAATTAATTATAGATAATATATACAGAGTAGATATTTTAATTTTTTTCTTATTATTCATTCAAAATAAAAAGACAAAAAATAAAATATCATTTCAGCAAAAACGAGTGATTCAATATATAATAGTAAAAATTATTTTACTATTATTCTTTTATTTTAATAATAATAAATGTGAAACGTTTTTATCACCATCTAATATTTTACACTTCCTTACATCATTCAATCAAAATGAAAATCAAAATGAAAATAGTAGTGTGTACTCATTATGTCCTATTTTATGTGACAAAAACAAGAAAGAACCCAAAGAAAATGATGATAAAAAAAAAATAAATTATAATTCTGATGGGGATCATGATGTGGTGCAGCATAAATACAGTTCCCACGATATAGATAACAATAATAAAACATATGAGGACAAAATTAACATTATGGATAGCTATGATTCTTTTATGTTGGATGAGGATATATTTATCGATAAAAGTTTGCAAGTAGATGAAGAACATAATAACCACTACAACATCATCAACAACAACAACAATAATAATAATAATAATAATAATAACAATAATAATAATAATAATAATGATTATGATAAAAATATCTCCATTAATTATGTACAAAATGAAAACACAAATAGAACACTTATAAAAGAAAACAATTATAATGATGTTAAGAACAACCCCTTTTCTCAATTGTTTATGAAAAAAAACTTAGATGATCATAAGTATAAAGATATAAATAACAATATCAATGATTTAACCTACGATTTTAATGTTGATAATAAAATAAATAAAAAATCATATGAAGAAAATTTTAATCCTACTCAATCCACAAAAATAATTAAATTTTGTCTACATTACATAAGTATGAAAAAGATTATCACGTTATTAATTACAAAAGAATTAAAAAGCATTCTATTTTTAAAATTATCAGAAAATTGTAATGTGCAAAGTATATATGAAAAATCAAAACATATGTATACTTACTTAAAACGCTTGAATGGACATAATTTTTTTTTATCTCTTAAAATATTAAATAGATTGTTATTAAAAAATAGAAAGATGAATCAAATGAATTATATCATATATCACTTTTTTATAACTCTACATGTTGTACATTATATAAAAAATAATATGATTATGCAAAACAAAAAAGGAAATACGGAAAAAAAACAAAAAGACGAAATTAGTATAAATCAGAACATATCATACGAAAACACTTGTGATGAGTATCACTTTGTATTTTTAAATAAACAAATTAGCACAAATAAAAGCGGTATATCGAAAAATGAGAAAAAAGAAATTTACAATACTAATGATTTTGTGGATACTAAAAAGAACAACCTTTATAATGTAGACAATTTAATTAATAATAAATTATATTTGATTAAAATATTGATAACTTTATTATTTATTAATTTGAACAACATATTCTTGCCATCAATAAATAAACTATATTTTATAAAAAACAAAACATATATTATTATAAAGAAAGAAAAAAATAAGAAGAAAGATATAAAATTAAAATATGATGATGACATATCACACTTTATATCTTCTCTTTTAGATTTTATACAAGTAACATATATAAAGGGATATGAATTTATATATATAAATTTATTATTATTATTAGAATATTGTATTGAATTGTTATTATGTAGTTGGGATAATATAAAGCCTTCAAATATTTCGTACATATTGCTTCTTAAAAGAACACAAAAAATTATAACACAATATAATAATGATAGTTATAATGACATTAATAGTTATGATAATAATAATAATAATAATAATAATAATAGTAATAGTAGTAGTAATAGTCTCCATTATTATCATAAGTGTTGTGTCTTATCCTTTATTAATAAGGAAGAATATACAAAATTAAAAAAAGCTCTTAGCAATATGTATCTTAAAATATTAAGCCATTGTAATAACTCCATACTTATAGTATGCAAAATTATTATAGGCAATAGACTTCTTATAGATGATGAATTGTATTTATTTAAAATAAAAAAATGTGATATTTTATATTACTTTACTTGTAATTATTCCGTGATAAAATCTAATAAAGAAAATATCTTATTACATAATAGTAGTGTACATAAAAAACACAAAGACAAGAATGTTAAAGATATAAAAAAGGAAACAAATGATATTACTATTTTTACATCAGCAGATATTAATTCATTTATTAAAACATTGTTAATTATAATAAATTATGACATTCATAAATTTAAGGATACAGAATATCATAAAACAATTGAACAAGTTATTAAAGATAATGATTGGTATGTTATATATAATAATAATAATAACAATAATAATAATAATAATAATAATAATAATAACACCTCGTCCCTTTTAACCTCCTCCTCCTCATCATCATATTATTATAATAAGGATGAAACTAGAAATATGAGCTTTCTATATAATGATGCTTTTAGTTCAAATTTGGATTCTTTTTCAGATAGTATACCTTCAACAGAATGCAGCGATTTAGAATTTGGAGATATATTAAACGAATGTAATAATAATATGAAAAAAAATAATAATAAAAATGAAGAAAAATATAAAGATAAGCAAATATCATTTATGAATATTTTTAGCCCTAATGAATGGAAGTATAATATATATGATATGGATGAAATGTATAATGATAAAAAAAAAAAAAAAGATGTACAAGCAGATTATATAGAAAATGTAAAAAGGATACAAAATGAAGACCTTATAAAACATCCAAATAATACATCTATAGGAATGGTAAAGGAGGTAGAAATTTTTAATAAAGATATGAATGATAAAATAGATAATATAAATAATGAAAAATATATATCATATAATAATAGTTCTTATTATAATGAAGAACATGAAAAACATAAAAATACAAATAATGATAATCTTATATTACAAGAAGATATAAATAATAAGGAAGGGGAAAAAAAAATAAATAATGATAAAGATATGTATAATAATGATAAAGATATGTATAATAATGATAAAGATATGTATTATAATGAATATGATGATGAAGATTATCAAATGCACATTTCAAAATCAAAAGATATTATTTTAAATAAATATGGAGAAGGATTTTTATCAAATTTTATAAACAAATTGAATTATCATAATAATAACAAAAGTAACAATAATTATAATAATAATAATAATGAGTGTAATAATAATAATTATCATAACGACAGTTATTGTAAAAAACATTTTAGACATATACATAAAAAATCACAAATGATAAATTTATTAAAATATGTCAAGTTTATTTTAAAATATTGGAATATATATAATTTAATTAATGAAAAGAATTTAGAAGAATATTTGTTAATATTATTTTTTGCTAATCATTTTAATTTTTTCCAAAATATGATAAAGTATAAAATTATATTAAAACTATTTATTCATAATAATTTACAAAAAGCAGATGAACTCTTAGGAAATAAAAGTATGGTTTGGAATTGGTACAGAAATACTGGAAAGATTAAAACAAATATTGAAGAATATTTAATCAAAGATATTTCTTGTAAACTTTTTTTTACTAATAATAAACAAGATCAACTTTTAAAAAAATTAAATAAATTTCAATATAAAAATAAATATGATCAAAATAATTTTTTTTTAAAAAATTATTATCATAATAAATATAATCATAATTATATTTCAAGTGTATATATTCAATATCTTCATTTCCTAAAATATAAAAACACTCATAAAAATAATTATTCCAAAAATCAAAGGACAAAAGAATATGATATTATTATAAACAACAAAAAAACGGAAGAAAATGTAAATAATTATAATCACTCCATAAATATAAATCAAACTGAAATAAATAATAACAAATATGTTAATCATCATAAATATTTTACTCACAATAATATAACTCAAGATAATAGTTATATTAATAATAATAATAATAGTGAATCTTATGAAAAAAAAAGACAAACAACAGATTATATTCCTCAAGATGAATATAATCAACTACCATTGTTTTTCTTAAGCTTATTAGACCTTTATAAAAATACTTTTGATGTCTACGAATTTTATTATCAATCCGTTATTTATAAATTATTGAAAAATAATAATGAACATAATATTAATGAAATTCAAAATTATGTTGAAGACATGAACAAATATCTAAAAAATAAATTAGCGTCCTATGATTTATATATGATGTTATATTATTATCAATTTTTTACCTTTCAATCTATTTGTAATCCTAACCAAAACGTTCTCAATAAAAATGAACAAAACTTAATTGTATATATGTGGGTAAAGCATACGCAGGGACTTTTAAAAAAATACAGGTAATAAAAAAAAAAGACATTATAATATATATATATAGATATATATATAGATAGATATATATATAGATAGATATATATATAGATAGATATATATATAGATAGATATATATATAGATAGATATATATATAGATAGATATATATATAGATAGATATATATATATATATATATATATATATGTATGTACATATATATATAATTTTTACATTTTACCTTTATATATTTTTTCACTTTCACCGTCATATTCAATACGTCTTAATTTGTCTTTTCATTTTCTTTTTTCTAGGTTGAAGAGCACCAACTTTCCCAATGCACAATAAAATAAAGATCAAATAATTACTAAATAATATATATATATATATGTGTATGTGTATGTATGTGTGTGTGTGAATGCTTCTATAACAAATGTTTTTATTTTTTATAAACTCTTGAATTATCATAATTTTTTAAATTTATTAAAAATTAATACATTATTCTAAAAATTAGAAAAACATATAAATCACGGTACACATTATTGAAAGTGTTCATGTAATGTGACAATATAATATAGTACAAAAAAAAAAAAAAAAAAAAAAAACCAAAAAACTAAAAAACTAAAAAACTAAAAAATTAAAAAATTAAAAAATTAAAAATTAAAAAATTAAAAAATTAAAAAAGTAAAAAATTAAAAAAGTAAAAAAGTAAAAAAGTAAAAAATTAAAAATATATATATATTGAAAAAAAAAAAAAAAAAAAATTTAATTACACATTTTTATAATAATATTTTTTTTCATGCATACCAGTGAATTACTGAAATTTTAAAACAGGGCCTAGGAAAGGTTTGGTAGATATAATTAAAAAAAAGACATGATTATGAAATAAATATTTATAGGCATCATAATTCTGACTTAAAATCAAATTAGTAATTTCATCATATAATTTTAAATAATAGTTTTTAAAGCAATTTTTTATATCGACATTGTTTATGAGATATTTTATTGTAGGTCTACCATGAGGACAATTCCATGGATTCTTTAAAAAACTTAACTTTTTCTTTATCTTAATCATTTCGTATATGTTTAATGCTTTGCCAACCATTATCGCATTTCGACACGCCCTACAAAAAAAAAAAAAAAAAAAGAAGAAATAACATAAAATAAAATAATAAAATGTTATATATATGTTGTATATTCTTATGGTACTATATAATATGCTTATTTATAGTATTAGTAGAATGAATTATTTTTCACACAGAAATAGCCTATACATGGATATATGCATGCATGCATGCATGCACATAAACACACACACAACTATATATACATATACTCACTTGGATGCTAGAATACGCCACACCTTTTGAGGTCGTGGGAAATTATAATTAAACCAGGTATCTGTCTTATTATTCAAATCTATTGTAGTTTTCACAGATACTTCCGATTCATTGTAAGATGCTACTGGATGCTCTGTTAGATGATGCAAGAGAGACATAAAATCAACTACTTCTAATATTTTCCCATTAAATACTGGTAACGATAATAAATATACATTAAGCTCCATAAGCATTTCTTCTTCATCGTCGATTGGTTCATTTATATTATTATTATTTGTTTTCCTTCTTTTATGTATGGGTTCTTCTAGAATTTGTACTTCGAATCCATTTTGTAAGAAAATAGACATGTATTTTTGTATTATATGAACTTGTGCTGGACTTACTTGTACATGTATTTTACTAATTAATTTTTGTGACTTCATGGTAAATATTTTATTGTATTTTTCAAAATTTGATTTTTCGTCAGCTGCATGTTGATCAATAATAAATAGAGCGTAATTACTTTTATGTTTATTATCATTACTAAAATTATCATAATCCTCACAATTTATATTATTACTATTGTTATCATGTGTTTTGTAGCATTCTGATTCATGTCCTTCATTACCATATTTTTTTTTTTTTTTTTCAAAATAGAGTAAATCTATTTTGGATATTACAAATCCTTTATTAAATTGTCCACATATCTTTAATTTATTGAATAAGCTGGATTGGAAATATAAATCTTTTTGTGTTTCATCTATATTACTAAAATTAATATCTTCATTATTATTAACATTATTTGTATTATTATTATTACTTTCTTTTAAACTTAAATTTCCATCAAATAGGTTTTTATATTCTTTTTCTTCTTGATCATCGGTTAAACATAAATAATTATTTATTGGTGTTTCTTCTTTCATTTTCTGAAATATTATATTCTTAATTTTTTCACTATTCGTCAAATTTATTACATGTATTTGATCATAATCAAATCCACTCTTTAGTTCTTCTCTATTAATATACATATTTATATCAATTGGAATTTTCTTTATACAATTACTTTTTATATTTTCTTTCAAATCCTCGAATGAATAATTTGTACAATCTTTTAAATCATTACCTTCTTCTGTTTCTTCATTTTTTTCCTGTCCATTTAAATAAGGGGTATTATTACTATCATCACTATTTAATTTGTATTCATAAATGGTATTATTACTATCATCATTATTCAATTTGTATTCATAAATGGTATTATTACTATCATCATTATTCAATTTGTATTCATAAATGGTATTATTACTATCATCATTATTCAATTTGTATTCATAAATGGTATTATTACTATCATCATTATTCAATTTGTATTCATAAATGGTATTATTACTATCATCATTATTCAATTTGTATTCATAAATGGTATTATTACTATCATCATTATTCAATTTGTATTCATAAATGGTATTATTACTATCATCATTATTCAATTTGTATTCATAAATGGTATTATTACTATCATCATTATTCAATTTGTATTCATAAATGGTATTATTACTATCATCATTATTCAATTTGTATTCATAAATGTTATTTTTAGTATCATCATTATTCAATTTGTATTCATAAATGTTATTTTTAGTATCATCATTATTCAATTTGTATTCATAAATGTTATTTTTAGTATCATCACTATTCAATTTGTATTCATAAATGTTATTTTTAGTATCATCATTATTCAATTTGTATTCATACACATTATTATTCATATCACTAAAATGCTCTTTGTTATTTTCCATCATCACATTATCAATTGATAAAGGACCTGATGAATATATTTCCTCATCATTATATGTATTGAATTCTTCTCCCCCCTTTTTAATATATCCACTTTTTTGTTCTTCATTATTTCTAAAAAAGGTATATTCTGTATTCTTTTTATTTTCTACATTTTTTTCATTTTTTTCTTTTTCGCTATTTTCATATTGCTTTTTATTACCCGAAACAAATAAATCACAATGCATACTTTCTTGTGTTGATGTAAACGAATGATTTGCTCTATATATATTACTAAAATTATAATCATCATTCTGAAAAAGTGATGATGAATTTAATTCATCATTTTTAATTTGAATATTATTATTCATTTTATTTTCTGTTGGTATATAATCTTTTTGTGATAAGGTATAACTGAGGCTACTTGTATTGTCTCTATATAATTCATCATTTTCTATATATTTATTTGGATAGTTATATATTTTTTCTTCCTTTATTTTAAATAACTGTCTATCATCATGATAAGTAAATATATTCTCCTTTTCTTCCCCAAATTCATGCCTATTACAATGTTCAGCATCAATGTCGTTATCTTTCTCAATATGGTAAGAATTATTTTGATCTTTCATTTCTTCTTGTTTTACATATATTTGGTCATCCTTGTGTATGAGTTCTTTTTTAACATATGCATGATGTGTTACCTCGTTATTATAATTAGGTTCCATTTTAATAATATTATCATTTGGTTTTTCATTCCCTTTGTGTTTTTGTGAGGGAGATGTGGATTTATGATGATGGTGGTTATCATCATGTTCATGTGTCTCCAGTTTTATATTACTTTTTATTTGATTTGGCAAAATATTATTAGCCTTTAAAAAATAATCATCAATTTGTGTATCAATCAGATTACTTGTTTTAGGTGTAAATAACTTGACAAGAGCTGTTTTCATGTGTTCACACATTTCTTGCTCAAATGTAAAGAAGACTTCTCTTTTGTCAGGAGTAACATTAATATCTATATTTTTTGTATCGGATAAAATATTACAAATAATGATAGGATATAATCTACTATTAAATTCTCTATATATAGTATTAATTAATTTATTTACATTTTTTAATATATGTATAGGTCTACTATTAATATAATAAAATTGCAAATCTTTATCTCTTCTACCACTATTACTATCACTTATATAACCTCTAATATTCCATTCATTACCATCAATATTAAATTCAATTAAATTACCAATATTTCTTTTACCATATATAGAATAGAAATTTTTTTTAATACTATCAGTACCATTAGTAATTAACAAGTTCATATTTTTTGTACATCCTTTTGATGTAACAATATTATATATAACAAATTTTATATTATGATATATTATAGCATATTGTTGCATTAATAATAATAAATCGGATACCTGTGTTTTTATATTCTTTATAAAATCTTTCTTTCTTATTGGTATGTTATGAAAAATATTCTCACAACTCACTGTTGTTCCTCTTAATCTAGCTATTGGCTCCTCATGATAAAGTCTACCAAGTTTATCAAATTTTAATAAATAAGCATGATCATTTTCTTCATTCTTCGTTGTTATATTAACATTACTTAACATACATAATGAATTTAATGCTTCCCCTCGAAAACCCAAAGTATTTAAAGAACTATGTATATCATTAAAATCTTTTATTTTTGATGTAGCATGACGAGCACAAATGTTCTCAAAATTAATCTTCTTTATACCAACACCATTATCATTAACCTCTATTAACTTTATTCCACTCTCAACTAGCTTTATTTTTATTTCACTAGCATCTGCATCTATCGAATTCTCAACCAATTCTTTTACTACACTGCTCAGGGTAAATATAACCTGACTGCTGCATATATTATGAATCGACTCCTCCCCTATATTTTTTATCTTCATTGATATATAAAAATATAATATAATATAATATAATATATACATATATTTGTTTTATATATATAATATTATACTATGATAGGTATATATATTTGTTTTATATATATAATATTATACTATGATATGTACATATATTTGTTTTATATATATAATATATTTGTGGTTATGACAATTAATTTATATCAAAAAGTTATAAAATCCAGATGTAAAAAACATATAATAAATAAATCGAAATACTTAAAAATCTTCATGTTTCATAATAAAAAGAGCATATATTTTCTTTTATTATCCCATGAATTTTATTTTGTTTTTCAAAGGATTTATATTCAACAGGGAGGGAAATACCTTATATTCATACCAAAAAAAAAAAAAAAAAAAAAAAAAAAAAAGAAAGAAAATTTTTAATAATATAGTACGATAATAAAAAAGAATTAAAATACATGTAAATGTTAATATATAATAAGCTTTTTTTTTTTTTTTTTTTTATATGCCATATGTATAAATAATATAAAAAAAAAAAAAAAAAAAAATTATTTACCCCAAAAATATATATAATATATATATATATATATTATTTTCTCATGGAATAAATAAAAAAGAGGAACTACAACAATATTATATATATATATATATATAATATATATATATTAATATATTTTTTATAATTTAATATTATTGTTAATACGTATAAAATAAAATATTATTATATTAATTTATATAATTATATATATATATATAATTTTTTTTTTTTTTTTTTAATATAGTTAGGTTATATTTTAATGAATCCTATATTATTTATTATTATCAATAAAGTAACAAATGAAAAAATAAAATAAAATAAAATAATATAAACAAACATATCATGTCTTAATTATACATTACAAAGAATATAAATATATAATGAATATATAATAAATTTTTAACGATGTTGAAAAAAAAAATATAAAATAAATAAAAAATAAATAAAAAATAAATAAAAAATAAATAAAAAATAAATAAAAAATAAATAAACAAATTTAATAATCATACCCAAATTTTATGATATATAATAAAATTAAATTCAAATAATTTAATTAATAAATTGTAAAATATGAATATGTATATAATAATTTATATATATATATATATTATATGTACTATAAATATAATATTATGTATGCACAAAAAAAACAAAAAAAAAAAGGAACAAAATTACTTTTTTTTGTACCACCACGGATGAATGCCTAAAATATTTAAATTCAAATCTTTTCTGTATTTCATGTGTAACAATTGCTATAAAAAAAAATAATAATAAATAAATAAATATATATATATATATATATATATATATATATGTGTAATATATTTATATATGTATATAATTTTTTCCCTCTTTTTCTTATTACCTTTATGATGTGCTTAAGGCCATGAGGCCAATTTTGTGAACACGGGAAATTATTAAAATTCATATCTGATTTCATAAGACAATGAAAATAATCATCTTGTAAAGGATCTGAACAAACCCATAAATTACCACTAGTCCAGATCCATATGAATAGAACCCCTAACATAAATTTGTCAGCACAAGCAACGTCAAAATAAAATTGTTTCCTTTCTTCTTGGTTTGTAATTAATTTTAAATATTCCAAGGGTTCTTTAATTTTTAATTCATAATATCTCCAATATATTTCCCAACACTCAGGTGGTGTATATGCACTTTTTGCTACATGCGTTTCATAAGACTCAAATTTATACGAATCTTCAGATTCTTTTAAATGTCTTAGTTTATTGCTATACATTGGAGTGCTTTTCGCAAAATCACATAAACGTAAATCCATACTTTTTGATATTAATATATTATCAGGTGTTAAATCAAGATGACATAATCCAGCATCATGTAATCTTGCTAATAACTTTAAACAAGCATGAAGAATATTGATTTTATCTTTTCTTCGGATTTTTAAAAATATATTTTTCCTTCGTTTTATAATAAAATCAAATATATCTTCACCGTAATATTCGGATACCATTACAACATATCCACAGTTATTATCAGAATTGTTATCATTGTTATTATTATCATGTTTATTATCACTATTAGTAATACAGTAATTTATGTTATTCTTATGGTTATGTATATTATTATTATTATCAACATTATTATTTGCATTGTTCCTTTTGTTATGTTCTATAATATCTTCCATATATTTTACAAAATCATCTATATTCTGAAATTTCTTATTTTCATCTTTAATATATTCTTTATTTGGAGGCTCATATAATATTTTATACAACTTAGGACATATATTAGGGTGATATGTATCAAGAAAAGATAAAACTAAAAATTCCATTACATAATTTTCCCCACTATATACATATTCTCCATCATATTCTTTCATTAATTTATATTGTTCAATCCATAAATTTGCAGGAACTTTTTTCAAAAATAATTTTTTTTTTTTTAAATTATTTTTGTCATTCTCATTTTCCCCATATATTACATCTGTTTTATACATTAACTGAAGTCTTTTACTACTTTTAGAATAACCAATAGTTGGAATTGATATTAAATTAAAATCATAATAATTAACACCATTCATTTCAAAATTATGTACACTATCTAATTTTTTCATAAAACATTCTTTTCCTATTTTCCAATTATATATCATGTTCTGTTCCTTATTTGAATTATCATATTTTTCTTCTCCTCCTTCATTATCTGATTTTTCCAATTTTTTATCATTTGAATTTTTTGAACCATAATAAGAATTCAATTGGTTTTTCAACATATTTGTTACATACAACGTAGAAAGTTTTTTCTCGTTATTATCATTTAATAAAAAATTCATACACATACCTCTTGAAAAACCTTTTTTTAATCTTGTCCATAAGTTGTTTCCTTTTGTAGGGGACATTAATAATATATCTTCGTTCTTTTCATCTTCTGCCTTATTTCCATGTGTTTTCTTCATACAATTTTTATCTTCGTTCTTTTCACATTCTGCCTTATTTTCATGTGTTTTCTTCATACAATTTTTATCTTCGTTCTTTTCACATTCTGCCTTATTTTCATGTGTTTTCTTCATACAACCTTTATCTTCTTTCTTAGTTGTAATTAAGGTATTGCCTTTAAGTTGGTTATCATCCTGTTCGTTTTGCAAGAGATTGTAATATTCATTTTGCAAGAGATTATCATTTTTATTTTGCAATATATTATAACCTTTATTTAAGAGAACATCTTCTTTATTTTTTATGAGGTCACCTTCTTTATTTTTTATGAGGTCACCTTCTTTACTTTTTAAGAGGTCACCTTCTTTATTTTTTATGAGGTCACCTTCTTTACTTTTTAAGAGGTCACCTTCTTTATTTTTTATGAGGTCACCTTCTTTATTTTTTATGAGGTCACCTTCTTTACTTTTTAAGAGGTCACCTTCTTTATTTTTTATGAGGTCACCTTTATTTTTTAAGAGATCACCTTCTTCATTTTTTAAGAGATCACCTTCTTCATTTTTTAAGAGGTCACCTTTATTTTTTAAGAGGTCACCTTCTTTATTTTTTAAGAGGTCACCTTCTTTATTTTTTAAGAGGTCATCTTCTTTATTTTTTAAGAGGTCATCTTGTTGTTCATTTTTTTTTTCATTTTTACTTTTCCTGAATTTCATTTTCTTATGCCCTTTTTTGGCTTTATGCTCAGGACATCTTCCAAGAATTTGTTCGAATTCTAGTAAACCCCTTAAGATGTTGTACTTCCTTTTTGTTAAGTTTCCTTTTATGTTATTATTATGTTTATAAAAAATTACATTATTCCACCAAAAAAAAAAAAAAATTAAAATATATAAATATATAAATATATATATATATATATGTTCGTTAATTTTTAGATGTATATACATTTACATGTTGCACATATTTGTTTATCCTTTTTGTTTTTATTATCTTACTAGTATACTCAAATATAAAATGAGAAATATTATTAATATGGACTTTTTAGGAAATATAGAGTGAATAAATTTATTTATTTTCCATTCATTTACACTATAATACATTATGATAAATGTAATGAAGGCGTTATATTTTATTATACAATGTACTAAATAAAATATGTATGTATATGTATATATATATATATATATATATATATATTTTTTTTTTTTTTTTTTAATTTAATAGATCATTTTTTACATCATAAAAAAAACAAAATTTCAATGTAAATAAAAGGATCATAATAATGAGTTTTTAATATATTTATTAAATGTGGGCATATATATTTAATTATATATACACAATTATTGGTATTATAATTTACCAATACAAAGATCTAAATATAAAAATATTGTAGGACACAATTTTATTAACATTCTCACATATATTATTTATTTATTAAAGAAAATAATAATTTAATTTTTTTTTTTTTTTTTCTGTTCTTTTTATGTAAACATAATAAAATTATAGATCAATATAAAACATGTATAATTTTAATAACTCAAATGATGCATATATATATATATATATATATATATATATATATATAATAAAATGGAGAATTGTATTTTTTTTTTTTTTTTTAAGCTTATAATCAGTTGCTTAATAAATTTTACAAATATATATATATATATATATATATATATATATCATTTATTATTTATTATTTATTTTATTTAGTGTTTTTTTTTTTTTTTCTTTATAAAATATATATATATATATATATATATATAATAATACAAAAATTATAATATTTATTATAAATATGAATTATAAAACATTTATGAGATAATATATTAAATTTTCCTATAATGGGAAAAAAACTAAAGAATAAAAAATAAAATAATAATAAATTTCCCACATTATCCTTTTTTAGAACACATTATTATTATATATTATGAATAAATAACATATAGATTAATTTTTAAAATTATTTAAATAATAATAAAATAATAATATTTTAATAAAATATTATATATATGGATATATATTTATTTATTTATTTTATATATCAATGTTTGTATGGATCAAAAAAAAGGAAACCTAATAACAGAGAGGAGGAACATAGTTTTCTATAACAATATATATAATATATATATGTTCTATACTTTTTATATATATGTATAATATATATATAATAATATATTTAATTTTTTTTTTTTTTTTTTTCCTTTTAAAAAAGAAATATTATTTATTATTATATTTAAAATAAATAGAAAATAAAAATATGGAAAATATATATTTTTTATAATAAATTTTTTTTTTTTTTTTATTAGTTTTTATGGAAATACAAAATTTTAGTGTAATATGTTTTTATACTATGGTACTTATATTTTATTAATTCTACATTAATTATATATATTAATATATATTAATATATTATATATATATATAATAAAATATATCTATATTTATATTTTATATGCCATGTGAAATAACTTTTTACTTTATTGTACCTGCATAATTAAACATACAATTTCACACAAAGAATATAAAATTTTATAATAAATATAATATAAACCATCCTTTTTTTTTTTTTTTTTTTTTTTTTTATTATTATTATAATTCAAAAAAAATAAGATACTTATTTTATAGTTGAAAAAATAAAATATATACATACAATTAAATTCGTCATTTGTTATTACCATATAAGTTAATAAATTAATTATATATAATACCAATCTTTTTTTCTTTTTTTTTTTGTAATAATAAAAAAAATAAAAATAAACGTTCATCTCGACACACTTTTATAAAACCTTATAATATTATGATATAATTTATAAGTAGGACTTAAAAGAGAAAGATAAAAATTAAAATGAACTTATATATTTAATATTATTTTTGCATGTTTATTTTCCTTTTCTTTTTTTAAGAATATTATGAAAATTTATATAATATATAATTGTAGGATCAATTCAAAATATGCTTGTGAAGAAATATATATATATATATATATATATATATATATGTTTTTTTTTTTTATATGAAGATTTTTTATAAAAAAAAAAAAATGTAAGGCCCCTTAAATTATATTTAATTTATTGATAATGTCGCCTTATAATATTCTTAACATGAATTATAAAAAAAAAAATTAAATGGTATATTATATAATAATAAATATATTTTCCTTTGTGTTAATTTATTTATTTATATTTTATTTAATTTTTTAGTATATTATAATATCATATAAGTGTTATATATATTTTATTTAAAAATATATAGACAATACATTTATTATTTAATTTTTATTTACATATATAAAATTAAGCACTTAAAAAAAAAAAAATGTATTAATTACACTATCCTTTTTTCTTCTTTTTTTTTTTAAACGTGTCCCTTCATTAACAATAATAATTTTATGTTATTATATATGAATACAATATTATTGAATTTTGAAAAAAGTTATGAAGATGAAATATATATATATATATTTATATATATTTATTTATTTATTTATACTTTTTATTTATATAATATTATTTTTATTAAAATATAGAACCACATGATGAAGAAAATATATATATATATATATATGTGATAAATAATAATAAGGTACACATAAAATATTCCTTTTACTCATATTTTTTATTATTATTTTCATTTTATTTTGGTTTTTAAATATTTAATATTTTGCTCTTTTTTATGATACATATTATTATTATTATATATATATATATTTATTTTTAAATATGTATTTATAAAAGTTTCATGTTAACTCTGTGAATTACATTATAAAGTATGGTAAATATAAATGTACTACTTTTTATATTTAATTTTTAAGTTCTTTTATGGAATAATATATATATATATATATATATATATATATATAATAATAATACAATATATATATTTAAAAAAAAAAAAAAAAAGGATTCTATGACGTCATTAATTATAGAGTTCTTAATTAAACCTTACAAAGATATGAATTATATTATAATGTACTTTATAAAATATTACATAAATATTACAAAAAAAAATAAATATATATTTATATATAATATTTTATATATTTAATTTTATATAACATATTTATATATAAAATATAATATATATAGTTCTTTTATAATTTTATATAATATTATTATAAGTAAAAAATATATATTTTTATATATTTCATATATAATATAATATTTTTACAAATATCATTATTATTATAATATCAAAAATCACTTTTTAAACTTGGTAAATGAAAAAAAATAAATATATATAAAAATACAATTATATTAAATATTATTATTATTATTATTATTAATCATTTTTATGAAATTTTTTTATAATAATATTTATTATTATATAAATATAATATATATTTTATATAATATGTATATAATCTATACAATTTCACATTGTATTTTAATAAATATAAATATATGCTTTTATATTTTTTTCGTATTCTTCCTTTATAATATTAAATATAACATAGATATAATATATATATATATATATATATATATATATATATAATATATTAATATATTATAATTTTTTTTTTTTTTTTTCGTTAGCATAGTTATATATATATATAATATAATTATTAAGAAATAATCTATATTTTTATTTTATTATAAATTATAATTTTTTTTCTTTTTAACATTTATAAGAAATTAAAATAAATATGTTATTATTATTATTATATATAACAAATATGTAACAATGATAATCCGTATAAAATATTAAAAATATAATATTATATTTCTTTTTAATTTGTTAACAATTTGTTTATATATATTATATATGGTTGCAATATCTTTCGTATGATTTATGTGGAATATATAATTGTATTATTTATATTATCATAAAATATATTTATTATATATATATATATATTAAAAAAATAATTAATATTTTTTATAAAATAAATATGAATATATAATATATATATAAATATATATAATATATTTTTAAAATTTACAGAATAAATACAGAACATAATTTTCTGTAATTATATATAATGTCCACATATTATTATATATAAAAATTAAAAAAAAAAAAAAAAAATGGATATAGAATTTTAAAAAAATAAAATATATATACATATATATATATATAAATGTTTTATGTTATTAATATAAAAAATGGTTAATAAAAATGATATAGTAGAAAAAAGTAATAATATTTATTTTTCCAACAATGAATATATTATAGATAGGAAAAATAAAAATAATTTGTTGAATATAAAAATAACAAAATGTAATACTAAACAGAATAACTCTACTTTCCTGTTTGTTCTTATAAGTTTTGCTTGTGTTATATTATTGTTTTGTAATGTATATGAGGTAATAAAAAAATATAATATATATTAAAATATTACAAAGAAGGATATATTATATATATATATTTTTTATATATTTTATGTATATTTTTTTTTTTTTTTTTTTCTTTGTACATACTTCCGTTCCCCTTTTGATGTTTTATCTTTAGGCACCTTTTATTAATAATGATCATTTTTTAATATCTTACTGCATGCGCACCAGATCCTTATATGAATCCGAAATATTACATCAAGAAAGTTATCATAATGATCTGTTACAATATAGGAATCCTCATAAGAAAGTGCAAGAGAAGGTAAGTGATACAACATTTCATAAGAATAACTTATTAAAAAGTGTTGGTAACCATAAGAATGTAAATGATTCATTGAGTCATGTAAAAAATAAAGTAGATAATCTAAATAATACAAATGAAAAATTAAAAAATAAAAAATTGGAATCGCCAAAACGTATTTATTCAAATGCAGAAAAAAAAATAAAAGAAGAAAAATTCCAAGGCCATAAAAATGTATCCAAAGGTACTCATTCTTCATATGATGAATTATCGAAAACGAAAAAAATAAACAAAATAGAAAATAATTTGAAAGAAAAAAGGAACTCTTCAAATGATACATTTTATTTTTATAATAATGTGAATATGGATAAAGGGTCAAAAGATATGACAACATCAACATCAAGTAGGATAGATAATGATAAAAATATAAATGATTATTATAATAACAATACAAATGATTATGATAACAATACAAATGATTATTATAATAACAATCCAAATTATTATGATAACAATACTAATGATTATTATAATAACAATCCAAATGATTATGATAATAACAATCCAAATGATTATTATAATAACAATCCAAATGATTATGATAATAACAATCCAAATGATTATTATAATAACAATCCAAATGATTATGATAACATTATGTTAAAAAAAAACAAACAAACATATTATGATTATTATCCGTTGAAACGTTTTGCTTCAGAAGAAGAATTGGAGAATTACTTAAAAAAAAATGGATTAAGGAAAGATCATTTTGAAAGATATTTAGAAAGACAATTTATAAATGGAGAAGAAAATAATAAAAAACATAATGATAATGATAATAATTATAATGATATTGATTTATCCATACCTGATTTATACACATATAAGAATAGATCAGAAGAAAACTTTTATAATTATATGAATGACAATGGGCTAACAGAGGAACATTTCCATGAAGAATTATTAAAACGATCAGTATCCGAAAATAATTTAAATAATGATTTCATATTAGAACAATCTTTATCATCACGACAAAGAGAAGTTTCAATAGATTCTATATTAGAACATACCTTATATAAAGGAAAAAATACTTATAAACATTTATTATCTAATACTAAAACAAGAAGAAAATATTCAAATACATCATCATCTATTGGATCATTTTCAAAAAGTACTACAAATATTTCAAAAGCATCATCATTATCATCATTATCATCATTATCTTCCTTATCATCGTTAAATGAAAAGGATGATGATGATGAAGACCGTGATTTTAAAAGATATTTATTAAAAAATAACATAACAGAAGAACATTTTTATCAAGAATTATTAAAATATAATGAAGGCAAAAAACAAAAAAAGAAAAAAAAAAAAAAAGACAAAAAAAAAAAATTCTATGGAAATGATCAAGATTATAATAACTTATCTACAAATTTTGAATTTGAACAATATAAAAATTTTCTTAATACTGATAATAATATATATGAAGAAACATTATTAAATTGTTTGGTCAAATTTGTATTTGATGATGAAAATTATCTCAAAGGTAAATTCTTAAGAGGTTACTTAATGAAAGAAGTTATCATAAAAAACGATTCCGAAGAAATACAAAATGCCCTAGAATTTCTTGATATTGATATTATAGGGGCACATTTTATGACCTTGCCACAATTTTTACATGAATATGAAGATAGAGATGAACAAATTAAAACATTAATTGAAATATTTGTAGAAGAGTTGGATGAACAAGACAGAGTTGATATATGTAAAAATATGATACAGTATATGAAGGACAATAATATGAACATAGAAGCTATATATGAATCCTTGTTAGATGCAGAATTTAAGATACCTAAACGTGTAAAAATAATACTTAATATAAAAGCGGGAATGGTATTTGGTGCAGCAATAATATCTTTAATTCTTTTTTGCTGTAGCGTTTTTTCAGCGGGTGGTGCATTCGTAGGTTTGGGTTATGTACTTTTAGGTTGGTATATATTATCATGTCTTAAGGCACAGAAAAAATGGACTCGTAAAAGATATAAAGCGACCATTTTGGAGAAAAGAGTTAAAACAAATAATTATTAATTATTATTATTGTGGTTTTTTTTTTTTTTTTTTTTTTTTTTTTATATTTATTACATATATTTATATATATTATTCTTTTTATAATTTTAAAAATATTTGTGCATGCGTCCCTATTTTACGTGCTTTAAAAGTTTATTCTTTTTTTCTTTGATATGTTGTTATTATATGTCTTGTTAAATCATAGTAAATATTTACAAATATATAATATAATAATATATATATATATTTTTTTTTAATTTGTTTGTTTTTTATTATTATTTTTTTATATTTTTTATTATTTTACCTTTTTCTTTTGAAATTCAGAATTTTAAAAATAAACATAAATATATTTTTATTTTTAAAACGTTATATCAAAGGAGTGCATTATGAATACGTTTTAATTAATGTAGATATGAATAATATTATGGAGGGGGAACTATTTATGACATATATATATATATATATATATATTTGTTAAAAATAATTGAAATATAGTATTTATTGTGGATCCATTAATTTCCATATTTTTTATTATTCCATATTATTGTACTTTAATTTTTTAAACCCTCAAAATGTATTTTTAAGTACATTCATATAATAATAAAATATAAATAAATATATATATATATATATATATATGATCCATAATTTTTTAAAAGTATTATATAAAAAATAGAGAAATAAAATAGAACAAATTTATTACTATAGATATCATTAAATTTTATCATATATTTAATAATATATATATATTTTTTTATAATAATACATAAATAAATATGAATATCATCACAAATATTATATATTATATATATATTTTTTTTTTTTATATTTATTTATTTTTTATCATGCATATCATAAAAATATTCATTTTGGTAATTACTACTTTTCTTATAAATAATTTATTTGAAAGTAAGACTTTCGTAGAATGTGGAAAGATACCAGTATCATATGTTACGAAGCAAATGGGAAAAATAAAAAATAAAATCATACAAGAAAGGCCCAAAAAAAAAACAAATAATAATATCCTTAAATATATTGGTATGACAATAATGAGTATTGCTTTTGCTTCTGCTGGATTTTATTATATAGCAAAAACTTGGAACAATAATAAAGTAAAAATAAAAAAAGAAGAAGCAAAAGAAGAATAAAAGATGAAACAAAAATGGAACATATGCAAAATATAAATTTAATTGAAAGCATGGAAAAAGAACCTTTAGAAATGATTTTCCATAAAAATTTAAAAGGCTTAACCGAACAAATTGTAGATGATATTATGATAGAAGTAAAAGATGAATTGTCAAAGAAAACATTTCAATAATATACATGAAATAAAGAAAATGAATTGAAATATATGAAAAATTACAATTAAAAATAAATGCTCCAAAAAAAAAATACATATATATATATATATTTTTTACATATATTATCCTTCGTGTATAAAAAATATATATATGTTATATATTTTGTGTATTTTATATTATATTATATAAAATTTTTTATTATTTGAAAGATTATATATAAACTTTTCTACATTATATATTGTTGCTAAGAAAATTTTGAACATTATAAAGAACGAATATTAAAATTATATAAATAAATTATAACCTGTAAAAATAATATATACATATTTTTCCATACTTCAAAAAAAAAAAAAAAAGGGGGAAAATAATTCTTTTATATATTTATAAATATATAATATAGTTATTTTCTTATTAAATTATAATTATTTGTTCAAATTTTTTTCTAAATTTATATAATATTATTTTCTTAATAATATATTAATAATACAATAATGAACTATATAATTCATCATATAATAAATTGTTTAATAAAATCATTATATATATACAATAATACATAAAATTTGAAAAATAAATATAAACCCCCCATTTTTTATGTCATTATTTCAAAATAAATAAAATTATCAAATTTGAAATTATTATATATTAATGTGATAATAAAGGTGAACACATGTATTTATATTGCAAAAATTCTTCTCATATGTAATATATACATAATATTTTTTCCTTTTTGTTTATTTTAAAATATGAAACATTATATAAGTAAAAAAAATATATAGAGAACTTTAATTTTAATAATTAATTTTGAATATTTTGAATTATATTTATTGTTATATAATATATATAATTCAAGTAATTATTTTACATAACTTATTTTTAAAGAGAATATATAATATTATATTTCTATATATTAATAAATTGACTTTATAAAACATAAAATATTTTATATATTATTTTTATATTATTATATTGAAAAAAGAATTATGAAATAAAGTTTAATTTTATGAATTTAATAATAAGTATATATATAATATTATTATATATACATAAAAATATATTTTTTTATTTATAATTTTTAAAAAATTTAAAAAAATAAAAACACTGTAAAAAAATGAGCCTTCAATTTTATCAATAATAAAAACCAAAAAACAATGAAAGGAAAGGGTACCATAGTACTCCATAAAGCGGAAGAAAGCAATTAAATTTGGAAAAAAATAAAAGTTATCATTTAATATAAAGTATTTTAATGTTCACAAATCATAAATAAAAAATAATATAAAAACTAAAATAAAATAACAAAACAAAAAAGAAAATTAAAAATTCTTTCTATAACTTAAAAAAAAAATTAGCATATAAAAAAAACATATTACAGAAGGAAATATAATAACTTAAATTTAGTAATAAAACTACAGCGAATAAATAAAGGTAAACAAAAATAAATGAAGCAAAAAATATATTACGAATATAAAACAAAAAAAATAGAAACTTATCATAAATTTATATTTAAAAAAATTATAAAAGATTGATTTATTAAAAATTGTTCTTTTAAGTAATTATTTCACTTAATAATAAAGATATTTTATATTCTAATAAAGTATAAAATAAACATTATAAAAATAAAATAATATACTTAATATAAATAAGAATGGTACCTTTTTACTAAATATAATATAATTATAGTTTCTTCAAATTATACATAAATATAATAATTCAAGATAACACAAATTATAATATTTAAAAAAAAATTCCATTCATTTTAAAAAAAAATTGATATTTTAAAATTGTTAGTTTATAAAATATAAATTATATAAAGTATAAATTAATTATACTTTATATAAATAAATATTCTATAATATGTATATATTTGCTAAAATAATATAATAATATATAAATACGTATAAAATATTTATATTATTATATTTTTTAAAAAACACTTTACCACTAGGGATAAGCCTCAACAGATCGTAAAACAAAGTTTACTTTCATGTTTACAGCACCCTGAGGCAAAAAAGTCGTCTACAGTTTGTGCAATTCTTTTTTGTTGTTAAAGAACTATTGCCTAGCTCACAGCTCACAGCTCACGAAAAAGGTGATAGGATTATTTATGTACCAAAAAAAGGTACATATATAATTTCTCTTTTACATTAGCAGTAAAAAAGGAAACAAAAAAGAACGAAATAGTATTGTTTAATCAGCATGGTTTCTGGCTTAAGAGGCGTTCAGCCATTATCCAACAGACTTAGCTTCGCAACACTGGTTTGTCAACCAATTGCTGTACCAATTGT